>NC_035446.2:62947799-63247799 GCF_002127325.2 Helianthus annuus
CTGCATGGTTTACAATCATTCATATCAAATTTGGTTAAAAGTTCTTTAGCATATTTGCTTTGATGAATGAAAGTTCCATTTTGCATTGTTGTACTTGGAGACCAAGAAAGCATTGCAGCTCACCCATTGCACTCATTTCAAACTCAGCTGTCATGAGTTCTCTAAACTCTTCACACAGTTTGGTACATGTGTTCCAAAAATAATGTCATCCACATAAATTTGGACAATCATTAATCTTTCCCTCTCCATTTAGAAACAGTGTTTTATCATGGTACCTCTTTTGAAACCATTTGAGAGTAGAAAGTTGGAAAGAGTTTCATACCAGGCTCTAGGTGCTTGTTTCAGGCCATACAAGGCTTGTTTTAGCCTGTAGACATGATCAGGATAAAATGGATCCTCAAGCCTGGAGGTTGACATACATATACCTCTTCTTGCAATGTACCATAGAGGAAAGCACTTTTAATATCCATCTGAAACACCTTCATGTTGTGGTTGACAGCAAAGGCCAGGAACAGTCTGATAGCTTCCAATCTTGCAACAGGGGCGAATGTTTCATTATAATCAATCCCCTCTTCCTGTCTGTAACCTTGAACCACAAGCCTGGCTTTGTTCTTGACAACAATGCCCCTTTCATCTGTTTTGTTCTTAAAGACCCACTTTGTGCCAATGGGACTAACCTCTTTTGGCAGTGGTACAAGCTCCCATACTTGTTGTCTTTTAAATTGTTGGAGCTCCTCTTGCATGGCTTCTACCCAGCTGTTGTCATTTAGTGCCTCTTGGTAGTTGACTGGCTGATGAAGTGATAGAAAACCAGCAAAAAGACAAATGTTTTGGGTTTGGCTTCTTGTGAGCACCCCTACATTGATGTTGCCAATGATTTGATCAGGTGGATGAGATCTTAAGAAGATTAAATCTCCTTGGTATGGTATGATGGCATTTGTTGGTGAAGGCTGCAAATGTGTATCATCTGAGCTAACCACTGCTGATGACTTTGATGACTCAGCAGTGGCTTCAAAAGGTGGTGGAATGGGTGGTAATGGAGTGGACCACTGCTGACTTTTATCCACTGTTTGAGGACTTTTGTCAGCAGTGTTTGAGGATGTGGAAGCAGTGGTGAATGGGCTACTTTGGTCAACAACTGTTGATGTAGCAGTGGTTGAGCTTTGACAGATGTTTTGAACAACTGATGCTTTTCCCTTTGTGGCAGACCTTTGAGGGATGATGACTTCATACCCATAGTCTGGTGTTGTATCCTCTGATGGACCTGCACAGTTAGTCTTGATAGCAGTATTTTCAAAAGTGAATTTTTCAAGATCAAACAGTTCAGCAGGATTTGCTGGGATTTTCATTGATGAAAGTTCATTGAACTTTACATCCAAAGTCTCCTCCACTACCTTAGTCCATGCATTGAACACTTTGTAGGCCTTGGCAGTGGTTGAGTATCCCAGAAAATAACCACAATCAATTTTGGCTGCAAATTTTGAAATGGAATCTTTTAAGTTCAAAATAAAGCATGGGCAGCCAAACACTTTGAAGTATGAGATCAGTGGTTTGATTTTATACAGAATTTCATAGGCAGTCTTTTTGTGCCTGGGGTTTATTAAAACTCTGTTATGGACATAGCAAGCAGTGTTTACTGCCTCTGCCCAGAAAGTCAATGGCAAACCTGAATCTGCAAGCATGGTTCTGGCAGCCTCAATCAAAGTTCTGTTCTTTCTTTCAACAACCCCATTTTGCTCTGGTGTTCTAGGGATGCTGTACTGCCTTACAATCCCTTTCTTCACACAGAAAGCATCCAACTCCCTATTTTTAACTTCTGTGCCGTTGTCACTCCTAAAGCTTTTCACTGGAAGGTCAAATGGCTTTTCAACCTGTGTCACAAAGTCTTGCAAAATGCCTGCAGTTTCATCTTTAGAGTGCAAAAAGAAAGTCCATGTAAACCTAGAAAAGTCATCAATTATAACCAAACAATATCTTTTCTTTTTAAGGCTCATGACTTGAACTGGGCCAAACAAATCCATATGTAGCATTTGCAAACACTGGGTTGTTTTGGACTCTTCAATGGACTTGTGGGAACTTTTATGCTGTTTTCCTTTTAAACAGGAAATGCAATGTTCAGAACATGAAAACAATTTTTGTGGTAGGCCTCTCACCAAACCATTTTTTGAAATTTCTATGATTGTCTTAAGATTTGTGTGCCCTAGTCTTTTGTGCCAAAGTTCTGTCTCTTTGTTAGAGGCAGCTGAGAACAGACAGGCATCAGCTCTGGGACATTCTTTAGACATGTCAACAACATAAACATTGCCACTTCTTTGAGCAACAAGTTTAGTTTGACCATTTTTGATTATTGCTTCAATCTTTTTGACCATTTCTGGTCCAATAATCCTACAACAATCTTTTGTGAAGAGTGACCCAAACCCTTTGTCACTCATTTGGGATACACACAGAAGGTTGAATTTTAGATTGTCTATTAGATTGGCATTTCCAAATTTTACATTGCCAGATTGCACTGTTCCAGACCCCAAAACCTTTCCTTTACTATTATTTCCAAAGGATATATCACCCCCACCATGGATTTTAAAGTCTTTGAGGAGGGCTTTACATCCTGTCATGTGCCTGGAGCCTCCACTATCTACATACCAAAGACTATCAAAGCATGCAGAAGCTCCCTGCACATGAAGTAAAAGGATTAGTTCATTAAGGACTTCAAAGCCAACAGGGCTTTGGATGGAGTCTCAACAGTGTCTGGCATGGATGCAGTGTGATGGACAGTGGTTAAGTCAGGGGTTTGGACAGTTTTAGTACTGTTCCTTTCTAACCACTGTTGAGGGTCTTGCCCAATCACCTGCTGGTAACCGAAAGGATGCCTATTCACTCTGGGTTTAGAGGGCTTTTTGTAGACCTCATAAACGTGTGGAATCCTTTGGTAAGACTGTTTTTCCTTGCCTTTTCTGAACTGATTGGCATGGGGTGCATCAGTAACCTGAACATCTCTTTTAACAGATGTTTGGTTCAGCTGTTTTGTGACAGCTGTTTAAACTGGCACAAACAGTGGTTGTTTCTTTGTGAATTTGACAGATGGTGATGCTGATGGATTCAAGGATGTTTTGGCAAGGTACTCATTCTTTTTGATGTCAAAGTTTTTGAGATACACACATGCTTGAGTTTTGTGGTTTGTTTTACCACAAACAATGCAGCTTTCCGCTGACACTATGACACTTGTTTTGTTTATATCATAAGCTTTTAAGTGGAAACAATCTTTTGTTAGATGGTTCATTTTCTCACAAAATTCACAAAACAAGTTATCAATTTTTTCTTTCTTCTTCCTCTTTTCAGACTCCTTTGCAGCAGAGGTTTTAACCATTGCTGGGATGTCCTTAAGAGGAATGACTTTAGCTTTTGGAGCTTTAACACCATCAGTTGATGTAAAGTCCATTGGCTTGAAATTTTCAAGAATATCACACTCATCAGACCATTTTGGTTTAAATTGATGATTCTCAATCTCCTCAAAAACAGAGGGGCCCATTGGTCTGTCAAGTGTGATTTTATTACCAAGTTTGTCAGTGATTTTCACTTCTTGGCCATTCTTGTTTGTGGGGATGTACTCAGCAGTTACATCAGTGGTTGAAACAGATTTTTCAAAAGCAGTGTTTTCATCATCATGTTTTCTATAACCAACCCCAAATTTCACATTGCTCTTTATCTGTTTCTCAAGCATAACCTCATACCCTTTGCATGATTCCACCCATTTCTCACATGTGATCTGGGTGGACTCTAACTCCTTTTTGCAAACTTGGTATTTTTCTACCATAGTTTGGAGTTGGGTTTTGGTTATGCTTTGCTCTTCTTTCATGCTGCTAATCTCTTTCTCTTTTTCAGCCAATTTGTTTTTAAGTTCTTTTAAAGATCTTTCAAATTTGACTTCATCAATTAAGATTTTGTTCCTAAGGTTTTCATTCACCTCTTTGATGTTAGCAAAAGCAATAATGCAATTGTCAGAACATAGTTTTTCTAGAACTTGAGGTGATACCTTGGCAGCAACCATCATTGCACAATCACACTGAGTATTCTCTTCATCACCAGCTCTCTCTTCTTCTTCACCTGCCTTATCTTCTTTCTTATCTTCTTCAGACCATAGATCTGTCAGTGGTTCAATTAGGATACCTGAACTTTCTTCCAACAGTACTTCATCAGCCACAGCAGTAACCACTGCTTCAATCACCTCATCCACTGTTTCAGAGACCAGCTGTTTCTCTTCAGATTCAACACCCTCCTGTATTGACTCTAATGCCATCAAACAAAATTCATCATGAGAAGAAACATTAGAAGCATAGAGTACAAAGTTTTCATCACTGAGGTCTTCAGGCATACTGCTCCAGTCAACAAACTCTTGAGTAAAGAAACTTTGTTGATCTGGTTGTGTTGCAACTGGAGCAGTGGTTTGTGGTGCAGGTTGCACTTGTGCCTGGGGAGCAGGGGTTTGAACATATTGAATCTGTGGAGCAGCTGTTTGGACATAATGCACTAGGACAGGAGCAACAGCATAGTGAGCAGTGTTCACATGTGCTGCTGGGGCATAGTGCACAGTGTTTTGATTTTGAGGTCTAGGATTTGAACTAGGGTGAGTAATTATGGGACCAGTTGTTTGACTCCTACACTCTCTAGCAAGATGTCCTAACATGTTGCACTTATAGCACTTGATTTTCGATTTATCCAACCCAACCCTTAGATTCCCATGCAACCCTGGGAATTTTCGCCATGTTCTTTTATAAAACTTGCTAGTTCTAACACTTAGCAAGGCCAGTTGATGCAAGATGTCCATTTCTTCAAGATCAGTGGGGTCAAAATGCTGTAAATCATTTAGTTCAAAGCTTAAATTGTCTGACATCTGGTTTTCATTTGCAGTGAATGCATAACCTGTAGAGTGAGGATCAGGGTTGTTAAAATTTGCACCAGCAGTTATGTCAATGAAGTGATCATAACCCTGATCCTTACCACTACCACCAGATTCTTCTTGACCCGGAAGAGCAGTGTTACCGAATGAATAATCATCAACGGTTTTACCTGACTCTTGTAACTTCCTTTTCTGGTTCAACTCCCTTTCGTAGGTCAGGAGTCGACCATGGAGTTGGGTCAAGGTCAGATCCTTGAACTCAGGTGAGTTTCGGGTGACAAACGCTATTGTGTCCCATTTGTCTGGCAGTGACCTGAGGAACCTGCTGTTTTGAGTTGAGTTTGTAAAAGTGGTTTTAACAAGCCTCAGTTCACTGATGAGACAACTGAACCGCTCAAATTGTTGCGTCAGTGATTCACCTTTAACATGACAAAATGTTTCATACTGTTGGTTCAAGATTTCCCTATTGTTTTCTATGACCTCTTCGGTACCTCCAAATTGTTCCTTAAGTGCGTCCCACAACTCTTTGGCATTGTCACAATGTAACAATCCAGCATATATTTCGTTGGGCAGCGCTAATGCTATGATACTAAATGCTTTAGCATCTAGTTCAAACTTTTGATAATCCGTTTCCGTATAATTTTCAACAGGTTTTGGAACTTGTTTTTTAGCATCTTCAGCGCTTGGCACTGTAGGAACATGAGGACCAAAGATAACAGACTTCCAATAACCTGTGCTTTGTTGAGCGAGGATGTGACCCATCCTCCTCTGCCAGATGTTGTACTCATTTCTTTTTAGCATAGGTGGTTTAAAGAGAGAACCAATGTTGTTTTTATCGTCCTGAGATTGTGACGTCATTCTTGTTGTTTTACAGGTACTGAGAAATCAACTTTAGTGGTGATTAATCCTTACTCTGTTTTTCAACGACGAACAAACGATCAGTATCAACTGTTTTGAGCTGAACTATTTACGTCAAAATGATTGTTAAATCAAATTTGACTATCCAAGCTCTGATACCAATTGTTGGATCTGAGTTTCCTTTTGATTGTATTTTGTGTTTGAAGTTAAGATGAAAATGGATGAGTTGTGCAGCGGAATTAAAATGAAAAAAACTTTGCATACAATCAAATGAGAGTAATACTTTAATCAAACATCTTTTACACTATGAACCAAATGATTGAATTTAATTTCAACAACGATTACAAAGATAGATGTATGAATGCAAACTCCCCCTCAGCCCGAGCTCAGTAGTTTGTTCGTGCAAAGAAGACGAGTGATGTAAAGAGCTAATAGAACAGTACAAAGTACTGAACTATTTATAGGCACTTGCAAACTACTGAGCATCTTTGCTGACGTCACCATGAAAGTGACATCTAACCTCCTAACAAACTCTAACCTCTGAGCTATACAGACACTGCTTGGGTTAACTACTGCTTATACATTCTATTACAAAACAGACTTTAGAACAGCTGCTGCAACCTTCTACTACTGTGAACCCAGCAGCACTTGTCCGGATCAGCAGTGCTTGACTCAAGGCAGTAGATTGAATCAGCAGGACTTTAGTCTTCCATCAGATCTTTAGTTGAGCAGCAGTTATGAGACAGTAGTTTGGTAAGATCAGCAGATAGGAGGTCATCAGTAGTTGTAATCACTTTCAAGGGAAGAGAATTTGTGTATCAGCATCTGCTTATTCAGAATCCACTGTTCTGATCCAGTTTTGGCTTTAATTATTTGTTCCTCTGATAGGGTTCAATCCCAACATAGACGCCAAAAATAGAACAGCATGTGACACGAAATTGGGAAAAAAAGAAGATTGAAAAGACAAAAAAGCCCCTCACACCCTAATTATATCCCGCGCCACGTGTTCAATCAGGATGCGTTCTCACCGTTCTCACACTTTAGGGCGTTTTCTTCTGATCCTGTACCTATATATATATATATAATGTAAGTATCTATAGAAATCCCACTTTTATTTAGAAAACTTGGGAAACTCTAACCTCCTGAATTTTTTAAAAAAATTTACACATGTTATATACATGTTTTTAAGGGTTTTGGGCAAAAAAAAAAAATCAAAAAGCGCCGAGTAGATATTTTTTTAAAAAAAATAAACAAGTTTTGGTGTAACACATGTTACAAATATGTCAGATGAATGTAACATATGTTACACCAAAACTTGTTTATTTTTTTTTTAAATATCTACTCGGCGCTTTTTTGATTTTTTTTTGCCCAAAACCCTTAAAAACATGTATATAACATGTATAAATTTTTTCAAAAGAAAAACATCGGGAGGTATGAGTTTCCCGGGTTTTCTAAATTAAAGTGGGTTTTCTATACATCCTTCCCCTATATATATATAGGGAGAGGATCATGAGAAAACTACAAATAAATAAGAAAACTAAAAAAACTAACTAAAAAAGCCTAAAAATACCAAAAAAATTTACAATTTTTTTAATTAAAATTCGCTATTTTTTATATATAAAATATTTCAAAAAAAAAACTTGTACTATACATGTGCATTATATGTGCACTACACATATGCATTACATGCTTAAAATTAGCTTTTGAGTTTAGTTTAACTTTTAGGGTTAAGTTTCTTGGAGGTTTAGGATTAGGATTAGGTTTTTGGGTGTGGGGGAGGGTTTTAAGTTTTTTTTTTTTTTTTTGGGGGGGGGGGGGGGGGTTGGGGGTGGGGGTGGGGGGTTTAGGCTTTTGGTGGGAGGGTGAATTTTGGTTTTTGGGGGTGGGGGTAGGGGTTTAGGTAGAGGTGTATAAATCGTTTTTTTTTTTCAAAAACTGGTTTACAGTTATTAACCGGACCAGTTAAAAAGAGCATGGGAAAAACCAGTTATTAAAAAATCGGTTCCGGTTATTAACCAGTTTAATATGGAAAACATGTAACCGATCGTAACCGGTTGTAATCGATTAAAAATAAAACGCTTTTTTTGTATTGAATATTAACCGGATTAAAAAAAACTGGTTAAAAAAAACTGGTTGAGAAACACCGGAAAAAAAACCGGCTCTGCAGAAACATAACAAAATGCTCACAGAATGGTTTTTTGCTGTTTTTTTCAGCTATTTTTGTTGTTATTTGAGCTGTTTTTGCTGTTTTTTGAATTGTAAATGCAGTTTTTTTATATAAAAACTTAACAATAAAAGTATAGAAAGTTAAAACATAATATCATTATGTCTTGGAACAAATGGCATCTACGTTTATGAAAAAAAATTTTGGTCCAACTCGCCCCGGATCAAAAAGTTCTCATGGTTCTTACGACTGGAGGTGGTTTTCATTTTAGCGGTCCCCTATATATATATATATATATATATATATATATATATATATATATATATATATATATATATATATATATATATATATATATAGGGGAATGATGTATAGAAAACCCACTTTAATTTAGAAAACCCGGGAAACTCAAAGCTCCCGATGTTTTTTTTTTCTTGAAAAAATTTACACATGTTATATACATGTTTTTAAGGGTTTTGGTCAAAAAAAAATCAAAAAAGCGCCGAGTAGATATTTTAAAAAAAAATAAACAAGTTTTGGTGTAACACATGTTACATTCATCTGACATATTTGTAACATGTGTTACACCAAAACTTGTTTATTTTTTTTAAAAATGTCTACTCGGCGCTTTTTTGATTTTTTTGCCCAAAACCCTTAAAAACATGTATATAACATGTGTAAATTTTTTCAAGAAAAAAAAACATCGGGAGCTTTGAGTTTCCCGGGTTTTCTAAATTAAAGTGGGTTTTCTATAGATACTTACATTATATATATATATATATAGGGGAAGGATGTATAGAAAACCCACTTTAATTTAGAAAACCCGGGAAACTCAAAGCTCCCGATTTTTTTTTTTTTTTTGAAAAAATTTATACATGTTATATACATGTTTTTAAGGGTTTTGGGCAAAAAAAATCAAAAAAGCGCAGAGTAGATATTTTAAAAAAAAATAAACAAGTTTTGGTGTAGCACATGTTACATTCATCTGACATATTTGTAACATGTGTTACACCAAAACTTGTTTATTTTTTTTTTAAATATCTACTCGGCGCTTTTTTTATTTTTTTTGCCCAAAACCCTTAAAAACACGTATATAACATGTGTAAATTTTTTCAAAAAAAAAACATCGGGAGCTTTGAGTTTCCCGGGTTTTCTAAATTAAAGTGGGTTTTCTATAGATACTTACATTATATATATATATATATATATATATATATATATATATATATATAGGGTCGGGATTTGGAGAAAACGGTAGAAAGTGTGAGAACGCTTATGGATCGTCCGATTAAAACAATCTATGGACTAGATTGGCGCGGTGGCGTTTTCGTAAATAACATCAATTTAATTACGTGGGCGCGCCTCATTAAGGGTAAAAGCGTCTTTAAACCGTTATACCAAAACGCCATACTGATGAATAAAACACCATTACGGACTAAATCACATCGCTATATAAACAAAAAACATCCAACACATAAAAACACATCCCCCAGAACTTGAAACGCTAAATTTTCTACTATATACCATTCAACTTACAAACGCCAAAAACCCCAAAAATCAAACACAACTACTCAAAAACGCCATATTTTCTACTATATACCATTCATCTTAGAAAACGCCAAAACACTCAAACATCAAAAAATTCCAAAAGATCGACGGTTCTTTCAGATATACTATTTCCTCAGTAAAACGCCAAAAATGCCAAATATCGTTTCTTGTATATTCAAAATATTGTTCTACGCCAAAGTGTCAGATAATGCATTCTTCCAATGAGGTGCTGTGACTCAAATAACATTTTGCTGCATGAGATGGACAAATTATAAAAAAAAGATGTTGAGGTCAGACGTATGTCATTTTCTGTGTTTTGTTCTTGATGAATATTTTAATGGCATGAAAAAACGAATGACACTACTGAGTTGTTTGAAGATACATATTCAAAAAAACTCATGTCATTTTGTCTTTCCAAACGGCCACAAAAACACAAGCATGGCTAAGCCAAACTACTAGCGAACATGATTCAAAAGAAGAAAAGAGACTGATGACAGTGAAGATTTGGAAGATGAATTGTTTTTATTTTTATTTTTATAATTTTCTTTTTCTGTTGTTTGCTATGTATTTTTTAACTTAGAATAAAAAAAATACATTATCTTAATTAAACGCCAAACAGTCATAATGCATATGAAAACGCCATAAAAATGGAGTAAAAACGCCAAAAACTCCCAAACTATAATATAAGTAATTTGCAGAAGTATTAATTAAAAAAAAAGATAAAAATGGAAAAAAAAACGCCAAAAACTACTTAAACTCATTCAAAAACGCCAAACCTGAAAAGCTGAACAAAAAAATAGTAAAAATACACAGTAAACTGAAAAGGCAGCTACTTTATTAATATCATTTATTATAAATAAAATCCTGCCTAAACTACGCGCCAAAAACATCTATAAAGAGAGACTTCTCTGCACAAACAACTTATCACAAAACCAGAAACAAAACGCCATATTCCCTAGAAACCATTCACTTTAAAAAACGCCAAAAAAAAATACTTGAAAAAGCCACAGATGCAGAACCTCGATTCTGCTATGTTGAGTATTGATCTGAATGAAGTTTCACTGAATGGATTCTTCTCTGAGTTGGGTATCTCTATAATCTTTTGCTGAATGAGATGGACAAATTGTAATACTTGAAAATAATATTAATAATAATATTATTATTCTACATATACAATTCACGTCAGATCTTATGAACAATATAAGAAATAGCCAAAAATTGAAGCTTATTTACGACACTACCATTATAAAAAAAACAATTGTTGACTTAGTAGCAATATTATTAGTTTACTATTATAAATAGTGTCAGATTTCTTTTATTTATTTTATATGTGAAACATATATATATTTAATCTCATTTGAATGGTCATTTGCTTCCTTTATTGTTTAATTTGAAACATTTACGTTTGTTAGTTAGAAAAAAAACTAATTAGCTTTGTTTAATTTTCTTTGCCAACATTGTGAGATAACAGTTTTTTTTTTAAACAAAGTTGTATTCAAAATGAACTGTTTTTTTTTCATAGTAAACTATTTAAGTATCGATACCACTATATAAGTATCGATACCGTAACAATATCACACCATACCATATTGAAGCAAACCGGTATCGACGTTTCCATAGGTATTCGTCTTTATGGTCTTCGATAGATAAAAAAAATGTAATGATATTCTTTTGCGCGTATCACGATTTTATTTTATTTTTTTGTTTTCTCTTACTGTTGCTATAGCGATGCTGATACTGTAACAAAACAAACCAAACCGATACCAACCGAGTTCTCGTCGAGTAGCGCGGGGAAATCCAACTAGTTAATAACAATAATAATATAGTAAAATAAATGAATCAGAAGTCATAGGTCATATTTGAAATTGATTATTAAATATATTGGTTAGGATAAATTAGAAAGGTATAGGTATATATGTGTTAATTAATATAATATAAAATGTTAGTTGCCTTTATAGTTGAAGAAAATGAATAAATAACTAATAAGGATATGCATGATTTGCAAATATGGGCATGAGTATCGCAGATCATCAACTGACCCGATTTGTGGCCCAATCTGAATGAAATAAAACCCTTGTTCTGAAACCTAAATCATCCTCTTTACGTTTATAATCTGACGCCGCCACCGGACTTACACGACGGCTAACCGCAGCCATCCCGTTCAAACGTCGCAACCGGAAACTTAGTTCTGTTCTCCTTCCTCTACGGTGACAACGAGACTGATCGTTCCGTTGTGTTATTTTTACAACGTTGTGGAAGTGGAAACAACCACCGACATGTGCTACCTCTCTTCAGTTTAAGCACCGCAACCGTTCACAACCGCACCACCAAGCCCCTGCGAACCAGACTCGCCACCGTTGTTCATGCCGCACAAACACCACATGCCGCCGCACATGGCCGCACCCCGTCTGCCGCCATTGATTTGGTCGCCTAAGAGCTCCGATTCACGAACAGCTCCCGCCACACCTTCTGGTTCATCAACCCCGCCCAATGAAATTTTCTGATCAACAGTCACGAGTTCGACCTTCGCATCCTTCATTCAGGTAACTAACCAACTAACGTGTCAAGTTTTCCTATAAACCGCACATTGGTTCGATCACCATTTGAATCGAGAACGATGATTAGTCTTTTTGGAAGTGAGATAGTTTGTCTTTTTTTTTTCTTTATCATTAACCTATATTCGAGAAGATGAAAGGACTTTTTTTTTATGGAAAGTTAGAATACTTTCATGCACATGAAAAGTTCTTTAGGTTTTCTTTGATTACGTATACCTATTTACTATAACAAACATCATTATTTTTACTCCATAAATAAGAATAAGAATTATTTAGTGTATTGTTAAAATGGAGTTTTTATAAGAATTAGTGTTAACAAGGATTTCTACATATTATGATGAACACATATACATATACGGTGTATGATTCTATTAAACAAAAAATTTTAAATCCAACAACTAATTCGTCAAAGAAAATTGTTAACGACCTCGTATCCTGAAACTCGAGCAATGCCCTATATTAATGTTTAAGGAATTTTATATTAGGTTGTCATGTATAATTTTCAAGTGAGACGTTAAAGTTCTGCAAAGATTGTCTTACGCTCTAAGGTACGGATTCCGTTTCTTTTACATCATAGTATAATTTTATTTTTCGTTACTCGTTGGTACGGATTCTGTTTGTTTTCGTCGTACTACAATTTCCAATTCCTTCTACGGGTACAAATTGTCAAGTCTGATATCGTAACGTAATTTTATTACTCTTAGTATGGATCCTTATCTATGTTTTAGAGTCTGATTGTCATGGTTTGATACCGATATTCGTTTGATATGTGATACGTTATCTAAGTCAGTATTGTATCTGTCTACTTTTTGTTAGTGTGTTGTAGCATGCCATACCTCAGACTTGTATCATGGTCGCATATTCCTGTTAGTGTTATTTTCAGCTGCCTGTAAATTATTTATAAGGCCTTAGTATTTGTACTCCGTCACCCAAGCATGTCTGGCTTGTCGTTTGGGCGTCAACGACATGGCACTTACCGTGACAGTGCGTAATCAAAGTTCACGGCGTCTTTAGCTTGTGCTTGTGTAGGACATTGGCCACTAGAGGCGTATAGATCGATCTTAGCTCTGAGTTTGAGTTTGTTTGTCTGGAGATGGAATAAGGGGTGAACGCCACACTCACCATCTCATAGGTGCATGGACTAGCTAGCTGTGTACCAGCCTGTTTCTGTTTCTGGCTCTGGGTGCTTCTGTGTTACACGACTTATTTTGTTAATATATAGTTGTCGTGTAAGTTAGTATATGTTTCTTTGTGTGAATATGTTAAGTATCTGTTTTGATATGTCTGGTATGTTTGTACGTATCTGGTTATGTTTCCGATTGTGCATTGGGTTAATCATGCTTTTGATTGTGTTCAGTATCCGACTCTGTTATGTATTAGCTATGTTTGATTTGACTCAGTATATGTACCGGTTTGTATCAGATTTGTCTCGATCAGTATCAGTCTCAGTTTGGATTTAGATTTCGTGTTATACGTTTAGTTTGTGTCCGACAATATCTGTATTCGGTATTTGATTCGATGTCTATCGATATTTTTCATTGAATCTATCTTTGTTCCGTGTCCATTTTTCCGATCGGTTTAAGAAATTTCGTAAGCATTAAATTATTCACATTTAAAATCAAGTTATCTAGATTATTTTGGTTATTAAATATAAATCTCCAAAGCTATACAAATAGTAATTTTAAATAAATAATAACTTATGAAATTTGATTAATTAATAGAGATGGTTTTGAATCTAAACGTTTATTTTAAAAGACAATAGCTTCAATAGTCCTTTCTTTTAAAGATTATATTGTTTTTAATGGTATTTAAAATATCTAGGCTTACGTTTTTGGTTTTGTTTATGTATCGGCTTTCCATGTCAGTTTACGTAACTTTTATAAGTATTTCATTTGAAATCCAGTTTATTACATTTATTATATTTCTAAATTATAACTTTTCAAAGTTAGAAAATTAGTTCTTTTTGTCTAATGTTGATTTGCTATATAAAATGTGATAAACTATTTTATTTTAATAAAATTTAAATGCTCAATATAAGAAAATACTTTTTCCAAGTATCTTGTTTAAAAAAATAACAACATTATTAAACGTTGTTTAAAATGTTCGATAGTTATTATTTCTTGGATTTGTATAAACATTTCATTTAAAAAGTACAAATGATAGGCTAGAAACTTTTCTGGTTATACGGATACTAGATTATTTAAACGATGTTTTCAGTAAGTTTGTTTATACACGATAACATATTTTAGTCATCGTGGTCAACGATGTATCAGTCTTTTCAACGGTTTTGTGTTGGGTTCGGTATCAGTTATGTGTATGGCTGACTTTTGTTCGTATTAATTTTCATTAAAGTTTCGGATCGGTTCGTGTATCAGTTTTTGTATGAGTCTTTTGTCTGCATCTGTTTTCAGTAGTAATCTCATTTCAGTTAAGTCTTAGTCCTGTTATGTTTTGCTTCCGCCGATATGACTTTACTTGTACTGTTGATTTCTCCGTTACTGAGCAATATTTGGCTCAGCCGTATTTTTCTTTTTATGTTTTTCCTGTTTGTTTTACAGGTAATATGGGATGATCTGGGATTTCAGTGAGGAGCATTAGGAGGTTGCTGGCCAAGATTGTTTATTTCAGTAATGTATAAATCTAATTAGGATCTTTTATTTAATGCTATGGATTGGTTTTTAGTTTTGATATCTGTAAGAGTGACACGTCAGCCCTAGACGGGTTGGGGTGTTACAATTATGGTATCAGAGCAAAGGCTCTTTCCTGTAGAAAACTTAAACCTTAAAAAAAATTAAACCTGTGAGTTAATGGGTAGACGTTGGGGATTTCGATTTTCGAGCAATATTCAAATCACCATTTCGTGATCTTTTATTTATCCGTTAGTGCCTTTTAGTCTTTGATTATTACTTCCATTTTCTGCTTCCCGCTTGTATCGGATAAATTATTCTCTCATCATTGCGGAGTTTATGAATGAATCAAAACGTGGTTGATGACGTACGTGATTGAAGTTACTATGTCATCAAATGAACTCAAGTAGGCGTCACGTGGACATTGCTACCATACGTGCTTCAATAGGTGGTTCGCATCTCTAATATGTATCCTTGCGGAATCGACGCATCTACCTTAGTTATCTTCTCGTCATTCCTAAGAATATAACATTTGAATATGATTCCTTTATCGTCTCTTTGTTGCCTTACAATTTGGATAAGTCATTGAGATCCATGATCGGAGGACAATTAGGGCATTGATGTAAGGTGATTGACGATTACGGTCATGAACGTAATTGTGAATTACAGGTACATACGTGCTCTTTTGGATTCCTATTATTGGTGCATATCCGAATCCGTCTACGCTATGGTATCTAAATTTCGATCTGTTTGATTTGGTTTTGTTCGCATTTGTATTAAATTTGATCTAGTTCCCGTTTAGCTTGTCATGTCGGTAACTCTATATTATTTTATTAGTGTATGATACACGCTTATGCAATCTGAAGTTAGTTCCGTATGTGTTAGATACCTTAATTTTATAGACAAAAGACACTCATCTTCAAGAATTTATAAAAAAAAAATTGTTATTATTGTCATCATCATAACCATTATAGTACAAAATTTATACTAGCTTTCGGTGCACACTACTAAGATGTAAACTTTTATCTGTGACTTTTAAATTTGAATGACTTAGAACCTAAGATGTAGAATATTATTTATAATCCGAACTTTTAAATAATCTAAATTTGTTTTGAAATGTGTCACCATAAAATTTAGTTTTGCTAAAGCATTAGTTTTGAGGGTGAAATTATTTTAAGAGGTTTATTATTGCAATTTCCTGAGTAGCAAAACTTAAGACAAATAACAATGATATATAAATTGAAAAAAAAATGTTTTAATTATAAATAAGCTATTACGGATTTAATTAATCTAGTCACTAATAAATTAAATGTATTATATTGTAAAGCATAAATGTCTTTTATATTATCTAAACCTATTTGTATCTTGATATTGTATTTTTAATGATCTAAGTCATCTATGTTTGAGTTTGAATTTTGAAATAACATTATTTCCAATCCATCTAAATTTAAAGTATGAAGTTTTGTCACACCCTGATATTTACACGCTTCACCGGTGGGCCCGGTGGGGATTATCGTGACGTAGTTGGTAACCTTACTGTCAAACAACACAATATTTAAATGCACAGCGGAAGCAAAAGATAGATATATTTCAACCGAATACTATTGTAATATCATGTATCACAAACAGTTGAAAATAATCCACAGGGGGATCAAAAATAATTAGGAAATATTGTTCAACAGTTCGACATCCAAGCTTGCGAGACTTATTGAGGACGCTAGGAGAAAGCCATCCTAGTTCGCATAGTACCTGCACTTAACCTTTTTGAGAAAATACGTCAGTTTACACTGGTAAATACATTCAACCGACTCAGTTTGAAAAGTTTAATAAAAATTGATTTGAATGCACGTGGCATAAACTTTTATATCTTGGGATAATTATTTTAAATATAATACTTGTAAACGAATTAGATGTTTCTCATGCGTTCAGTAGCCCGATCCAAAGACCGGGTTAAAGATCAATAGACACACCACATTATTTATTCATTTATGCACTGACGGGTGTACGCCTACACCCCGTGCTCAGGTCGTGGCCATGTCGTAAGATGATGCCAAGGATATCCGGGACATGGTCATTAACCCCCCAAAGGCTTTAAGCAAACAAAACATTTCAAAACAGAGCATATTAATGATTTAATCTCTATTCGATTAAAGAATCAATGCTGGACCAAGCGGTATTTTATATACCGTACTCCAAGCCCGTATAAGGGAAAATAAGTTAAAAGTATTTACCTTTGCAAAGTATCAATCACAAATAGCAAGTGCGGGTAGCTTTTACCGGGTCTCCTATTCTGGAACGAAGGTTTATAATAACCTATTAGAATCCTAACGGGTTTTTAATTAAGCCTAAACTTAGACCGGTTATTTTTAGCGAAAGATACAGTTTGAACGCACGATTAGGCGAAGACCGGAATAGAATGTGATTTAGACCCGACAAGTTTGAAGACTTGTATAATATGGGTAATCCAACCACATTCTGGATTTTGAGATAAAAATGACAAGGTTTGACCCGTTTCGGCTAATTTATGTAAATTAGTTACATAAACCGAACCGAACGCGTAAATGGCGTAACGGGTACCCCGTAAGAGTCCTAGACAAGTTTTCTAAGTCAATATGCTCTAAATATGTTGTGATATCAGTAGAATACCTTCCATTATGCCAAAAACGAGTTTAATCACAATATACGCCCCGTAGGGGTATTTTGGTCATTTTAAAGGTTATAAAAGCGATTTCCGGGTTAAACAGGAAATCTGAGTTTTCTGATCAGGATATAAAGTTCAAAATACTTTATTTATTATTGAAAATCAGTAGCAATTGGATTGGCGTCAAAATACTATGTAGAACTCATTTTATGTCCGAAAAGGGTATAATTGGTATTTACCGAATCAAGGTCATAACCTTAGGTTATGAGCAGGTTAAAAATAATTAAAAATCTTTAAAAATCTCAAAATATTATATTACATCAGTGTGTAAAAGGTTTGGTGTTGAAATTTGGGTTTAGATAGGTTTTATGCTAAGTGCGCCGTTTAATTAACAAAAGTTTTCTTAATTGCGCTATTTAGCATAACTCCTATTCTAGACCTTGAATTGACATCAAATTTTAGGGACATGTTTAGAAATCAGTAACTAAGGTTATTGTCCTTCACATATCCAAAATTCCCGTTTTAAGGTCAAAAGGGCATTATGGTCAACTTTTAAGCATATAACGGAAATGTGCAAATGACTCGGACAAACAACGAACCAGTCACAGAGGGTCATACCATCATGTAACTTGGTCCCCATGAAGTCCTAAGGCATATCCAAGTCATACTAAAACGGCTCAGAACTGAAGTCAAAGCAAAAGTCAAAGATTTGCGACTTTCGGTTCCGAACCGGGTCAAAACAGTAAATGGTCGGATTAAACAAGCTTAGACCAGTTCTTATACTTATTATCAAGTTATATGAGTGATAAAATATGTTACATGCCTTCTACATTGTTAATTATGCGTTAAATCGAAAATTAGCATTCTGTTGACTTTTTCTAAGCAACTTTGACCCGATATTTGAACTAGTTAGAGTGGGAATCAGAGGGTGCCCTTTTGAGGGTTTATTGCCCACCTAATTACCAACATATAACTACCTTTGATTCAACTAATCACTGGACCATTATTGATTAATCGATAAGTCAACCGTTAATTACGACGGTTTGACTTTTAAGCTAAAACTAAGCAAAAACTTAACTAAGAAAGGTTAAGCATACTTACCAAAGTCTAATGCACGATTAGGAAGGCTTAGGATCTGCTCTTAAGCTCCAGGAAGCTCCAGAAATGCAGAAGAATGAGTGAACACAATTGTTGCAACTCATTGGCCTTTTATAGTGTTCTTTGGTGCTCAAGATCATGACAACTAAGTCTACCAACAGTCCCTGGTCATTTACAAGTGTTTCCTAGTGCCTAGGAATTGTTAGGGGTCGCCCATGCTGCTGAAAATATCTTACTAAGTCGGTTAAACATTTATAACTGCCAACAGCCAACTTGCTATCGCTGGGCACTCCTTACGGACCGTAAGGCAGGACCTTTACGGTCCGTAAGCCTTTGCCAGAAGGTAAAAAAAATTAACCTTTCAAGCTTTGAATAGGCAACTTGCATGATATTATTTTGAGCCATAATTTGTCAGTATGAGGCCTTTTTAACCCATGCTTTATCAGTTGTGTCTACCTATCTTGTAGAATTATTGGTTGAACATTACTAGAAATCATACACGAAAGTTTATCTAGCATTATTTCGTAGGATCCATTCTTGCAATTTGGAAACCATCATTATTAGTAAATCAGCGGATTTAAAGGTATACTTAGATGTTTATTAATCATGTTAGGGTCTTGGGATTTATAACGAAGTCGTTCAGAGGTATAAATTAACATGTCGACATGTTCAAAAATCCTGCCACACATCTTTAACTAAATCCGGGTTTATAATACTTTACATGACACGCGTCGTTATTTCATTTGACGAAAATTTTCGAGGTGTTACATCCTCTCCCCCTTAAAAGAAATCTCGACCTCGAGATTTACTAAAACAGATGAGGGTACTTTTCCTTCATTGTGGACTCTACCTCCCACGTATACTCGGGACCTCTACGGGCATCCCATTTAACTTTTACAATCGGTATATACTTCCTTCGAAGCTTCTTAATCTGTCGATCCTCGATCGACACAGGTTTTTCAACAAACTTCAAGCTCTCATCTATGTGTACATCTGTATGTGGTATGACTAGTGATTCATCAGCGAAACACTTCTTCAGATTACAGATGTGGAAAACACTGTGAATACCACTGAGCTCTTCCGGTAAGTTTAACTTATAGGCAACCGACCCGACACGTTCGATGATCTCGAATGGTCCAATGTATCTTGGGCTTAACTTGCCTTTCTTACCAAATCGCATCACCCCCTTCCAGGGTGATACCTTAAGCAATACCTTGTCACCTACCTCGAAGTTAAAAGGTTTACGCTTCAAGTCTGCGTAGCTTTTCTGCCTATCTCGGGCAGCTTTCAGACGGTCACGAATCTGGACAATCTTGTCCGTCGTTTCAAAGATTATTTCAGGTCCTGTCAACTGGACATCTCCCACTTCCACCCAACAAACGGGCGTTCTGCACTTTCTACCATACAAGGCTTCGAAAGGAGCAGCTTTAATGCTCGTATGGTAGCTATTGTTATACGAGAACTCGATTAATGGCAGGTGGTTATCCCAACTACCACCTAAGTCAATCACACATGCACGAAGCATGTCTTCCAAGGTTTGGATTGTACGCTCACTCTGTCCGTCCGTCTGAGGATGGTAAGCCGTACTGAAATTTAAGCGCGTGCCCAAAGATTGTTGGAAACTTTTCCAAAAATGTGACGTGTATCTGGTATCTCTGTCAGAGATAATAGACACAGTCACGCCATGTAGGGATACAATCTTATCTACGTACAATTGGGCTAGCATGTCGGAGCTATAAGTCTCCTTAATGGGTAGGAAATGTGCTGACTTAGTCAACCTATCAACTATTACCCATATCGTATCATTTCCTTTCCTTGTCTTCGGCAACTTGGTGATGAAATCCATCGTCACCATCTCCCACTTCCATGTGGGAAGTTCAGGCTGTTGTAGCAAACCTGACGGCTTTTGGTGTTCAGCTTTGACTTGCGCACAAGTCAAACATTTTGCTACATAGGTAGCTATAGACTTCTTGAAGCCTATCCACTAAAAGTTTGCCTTCAAGTCCTGGTACATCTTGTCAGCTCCAGGATGAACGGAGTATTTGGAACTGTGGGCTTCCGGGAGGATAACTTCTCGTAGTCCTCCATAAACTGGAACCCATATTCGTCCATTTAACCTTAAAATTCCGTCCTTTCCGTAGGATAACTGTTCTTCAGTTACTCCTAGCTTTTCATTAGGATAGTTAGCTTCTAGCACAGCTTCCTTCTGTGCAGCTAACAATCTTTCATTCAAACTATTCTTTATCTCAATGCTTTTGGCATTGATTCTAATAGGCTTCACTCTTTCCTTTCGAATCAAGGCATCGGCGACTACATTCGCCTTGCCAGGATGGTATCTTATCTCGCAATCATAATCATTCAAAGTTTCCATCCATCGTCGCTGCCTCATGTTCAAATCCTTTTGGTTGAACAGATGCTGGAGGCTCTTGTGATCAGAATAGATCATGCATTTAATGCCATATAAATAGTGTCTCCAAAGCTTCAGTGTGAATACAATGGCACCCAACTCCAAGTCGTGGGTGGTGTAATTCTTTTCATGCACTTTTAACTGACGTGAAGCATAGGCAATAACCTTTCCTTTCAGCATAAGCACACATCCCATCCCGGTGTGTGATGCATCACAGTATACTACAAACTCTTCTATCCCATCCGGCAATGTCAACAAAAGTGCATTGCTTAGCTTTTGTTTAAAGATATCAAAGGACTCTTGCTGCTTAGGGCCCCAGTTAAACTTAATATTCTTTCTAGTCAAAGAAGTTAGGGGTCCAGCAATCCTTGAAAAAATTTCAATAAAGCGCCTGTAATAACCTGCCAATCCCAAGAAGCTGCGAATTTCTGTGGGCGTCTTCGGCTCTTCCCAATTCATGACAGCTTCCACCTTAGCGGGATCCACTTGGATACCACGCTCACTAACCATATGTCCAAGGAATTGGGCTTCTCGAAGCCAGAATTCACACTTCGAAAACTTGGCGTAAAGCTTCTCCTGTTGAAGTAGTGAAAGAATACAGCGAAGATGCTTCTCATGATCAGCTTGTTTCTTTGAGTAGATGAGAATGTCTTCAATGTAAACGATGACAAATTTGTCCAAGTATGGTTTGCAGACACAGTTCAAGAGATCCATGAATGCCGCTGGTGCATTAGTGAGCCCAAAAGGCATCACTAGGAACTCGTAATGACCATAACGAGTCCTAAATGCAGTCTTGTGTACGTCTTCATCTCTAACATTCAGTTGGTGATAACCTGACCTCAGATTGATCTTAGAGAAGTAGCTTGCCCCTTGAAGTTGATCGAACAGATCGTCGATCTTGGGTAATGGATATCTATTTTTGATAGTGACTTTGTTAAGCTCATGGTAATCGATGCACAGACACATCGATCCATCCTTCTTCTTGACAAATAAAATTGGTGCTCCCCAAGGAGACGAACTAGGTCTAATGAAACCTTTGGCTAGCAATTCATCCAGTTGTGTTCTTAATTCCTTCATCTCTGTTGGTGCCAATCTATAGGGTGCTCTTGCAACAGGCGCTGCTCCAGGAATAATGTCAATTCTGAATTCTACTTGTCTATCTGGTGGTAATCCAGGTAGTTCTTCAAGAAAAACTTCGGGGTATTCGACAATGACAGGGATATCCTCAATCTTGGGTTTCGACTCATCGATAGTTACTTGTGCCATGTAGATGACATAACCCTTCTTCAAACACTGAGAGGCCTTGAGCATAGATACTTGCTCCGGCAGTCCATACCGGGTATCTCCCTGAATGGTAAGTGACTCACCCGACGGAGTCTTGAGCACTACTTGCTTCTTATTACAGACAATCTGGGCCTGGTTATGAGATAACCAGTCCATGCCTAAAACTATGTCGAAACCGGCTAACTTCAAAGGAAGTAGGGACAACGGAAAAGAATGGTTCTTAATGGATATGAAACATCCCTCTAATATAGTTGAGGCGGTTTCTAAGGTGCCATCTGCTAATTCCACCTCATACTCCACACTTAAGGTTTTGACAGGTAAATTTATCAATTTGCAAAACCTATTGTCTACAAATGATTTATCAGCTCCTGAATCAAATAGTACTCGTGCATAGACATCATTTATAAGGAAGGTACCTGTGATCACATTGTCGTCCTGCACAGCTTCCTTTGCATCCATCCTGAAGACTCTAGCATTGGTCTTCTTCCCTTCATCAGCTTTCTTGGCATTCTTTGGGCAATTTGTTTTGATGTGCCCCTTTTCGTTGCAACTGTAGCACGTTGCGTCATTCAGCTTCTTGCATTCCAGGGTCTTATGTTCCGTGGATTTGCAAATTCCACAAGGCCTCGTCTGAGATTGGGATCTCGAGTCAAGTCTACACTTCCCAAAGTGGTATTTCTGACAAGTCTTACACTTGGGCTTATCTCCAGATTGGTGCCCATCTTTCCTTGAACCAGATCCTTTCCTGTGGCCATTGTTTCCTCGGTGCTTTTTATTTGATCGACGCGAGTTGTCATCGTCATCATGCTTCCTCTTCTCGGCATCCTTGTTCCTCAGCGATCTCTGCCTGACCGCGTCCAATGTGAGGGATAAGGATATATCAGCTACTGACCTGAATGTAGCTGGCCGAGAGGCTTTTACACTTGCCTTGATCTCTGGAGCTAAGCCCCCTATGAAACGAGCTATTCTTTTGGGTTCCGAGGTCACCAGATAAGAAACCAACCTTGACATTGTATTAAAGCTCGTAAGGTAAGCTTGGCAATCCAGATTCTTCATAACTAATGACAGAAAATCCGACTCAATCTTCTCAACCTCATGCTGAGGGCAGCAGTTCTCTCTGATGAGGGCAACAAATTGTTCCCATCACATACCATACAGTGGAATCTTTCCAGTAGCTTGAATCATAATCTCCACCAGGCTAAGGCCTCACCCTTAAACGATTGAGACATAAACTTTACCACATCCTTCTCAGCGCACCCGCTGATATCAACCACTGTGTCCATCTCATCCAACCATGTCATGCAGTCTATTGCTCCTTTCTCCCCCATAAAATCCCGGGGCTTGCATGAAACAAAGTATTTGTAGGAGCAACCCTTATCACGGGGTCCTTGATTCAGCACGACTCTTTGAGACGGGACACTATGATGGTTTGAAGAGTGACGATCGTCATCATCTTTCTTTGGTTCTTCTTTCTTAGAGAGAGGCTTACTGTGGGCCTTAGAATGAGTCTTGGGCTTAGAATGCGGTGCGGATAGAGTCCTGCTCCGAGTACCGCTCGACTCGCTATACTGCCTATCTAAGGCTTTCGAAACAGCATTGTCAATTAATGCTTGGAGTTCCGCACCCGCTATATTAATACGAGCATCATTCTGATTCTCCTTTGGGTGACTATTTACTTCATCTGAATCAGCCATTGTATCTTGAACTGTAACATAAGATATAGGCAAAGCTTTATTTGGGAGTTTATTAGGAATTTGCCTTTTTGGGCAATTCATTAAACATGGTAAACATAGACCATATTTGGTTGATTTGTTACTCACATTTATTTAGGATTTTAAGGTAACTTATCCTAATTATAAACAATATTATTAGTGGCACAAAAGCCTAGTCACAGGGACGTTTTCAATTATAAGCCATGATTTCAGAGAATCAAAGCATTAAGCTTTGAACATAGTTCTTTACCTTTTCTGACAGGGAGTCATGGACTACTACTGTCTTTTTCCTTATATGACAATGAGTATGGCCCGTAGGCACTATACTACTAACATATGATCATCTTAATTGATGATTTAAACCCATGATTTATATATCATTAAGTTAGGTTTAGGAATCTTTTGAAGAATCCTTATATAAGAATGACGTGTGTGATTTTAACGAATCACGTCTGCCAGGAGTGTTAACATATTTTTAGAGGTTAACAGGGATCTGAATTTTTAAACAGGTTTTACCATCTTGGCCAAGTCTTATAAAGACATGTAGGCTAGGTTATACCCTTGAGATTTAATAATTGGTAGGCAGATTATTTTAAAAGGAATGATTTTGAATTATTTATTTCATATATAATGTACATAATGACAAAATGAATTTCATAAACTTAACATTCCATTAAACATAAAAAGGATTACACACTGCCCTAAACGGGACTTTTAATAGACGAATTACCCACACAGGGGTTAAACTAGGAAACAAGTCCACGCAGGGACCAATACTAGGATAGATGTCCACACAGGGACTGAAAGACAAGTCTATGCAGGGACTAAAAGACAAGTCCATGCAGGGACTAAATACACACATAAATGTCCACACAGGGACTTGATTGAAATAGGAAATATAATAATACATATAGAGATTTAATGATCTCGCTTCTTCTTTCCTTTTAATAGGTTTGCCAGACCTTTGAGGAATCCACGGTTGTTCTTACGTTCTTCTTCAAAATCTCATTCTACCCTGTTTAGTCGGTGGAGGATTTCTTCCTGTTCCTGTGGGGAAAAACGTGGCGGCTGCGATAGGTGCTGAGCCGGAGGTCTAGCAGGTACTGGATACCCATGAGTTGAGTATACCATTCCCCAAGGAGTTCCATAAGATCCTTCGGGATGAAGGGCGTTGTAGTTTGTTGCCGCTTCTAGGTATGGGTCGGCACCAATATAGTTGTAGTGAGTGTGAGCAGGCTGCTCAAATGGGTTATATGCCGTGGAACCGGCGTATGTAGGTATCGGGTTATCATAACCAAACGGTGGCGGAGGTGGTGCAACTGGTGCAGAATTCGCCTCTTGAACTGGGTTTGAAGGTCCACCCATTTGTGGGTCTTCATGCAGTGGCGGATAATGACTGCCACTGGAGTGTCGAGGGGTGCTAAAGTGAAAATCCCCTCTTCGTGCGGATATCCGCGCGCCTGATCTCCTACGCCGTGGTGGTTCTAGAGGTGCCTGATGAACTGGTGGCGGTGGAGGCGGTGGCGTGACTGCCACAAAACGCGAATCCTCGGAGGGATCCTGCTGCTGCTGTTGTTGCTGCTCATGAGGCGATAAATGGTGAGAGGGTGTAAAGTACCACTCATACTGGTTGAACCTTGCTTGGTAACTGTCTGGACCCTGATAGGGTGTTCCACGGAAGGATGATCCATCAGAGATCTCGATTGGATGATTGGGGGTACCTCTTGCAGGCTCGACGGGATCCGTGTCCTCGTCCATGTCCATTGCATTGTCTTCCGAGAAATGGTCCTCTGGTTCAAGAGGGTTAAAACCCACTGGTTCTTGGATAAAGTTTGCCGGGTTGAACCGGCCCTGAAAGACAAGAGTAGGGTCGCCAAAGGAACGGTGCGAAAGGGATTGCTGGAGAGGTATATACGAAGGTTGTGGGTTATCGGGCTCGTTTTCCGAGTGCGGCCCAAAAGAGTGACGGTAAGAAGGTGTTGAACTGTGCGAGATAGACCGTCTAGCGGGCTCAAAAAGGTTCCTCCTGTTTCTCTGAGTATCGGCACTCATTGTGCTAGAAGGAGCTCGCATGTGAGAAGGCCCGGCCTCGTGATCGTTGTGGGTAGTGATTGGCCCTTTGCCTCTTCCTCCTCTTCTGATTCTTGGTGGCATATTTCCTGATTAAACAATTGAAATAAACAACAAACAATAAAGGATAAACTAGAGCAACAATTTGAATTCGTCCTAAGTTCTTGTCTAGACTCGATTACGTGCAATTGTGTCATTGAGATTAAACACAAAAAGGCTAGTGTTTAATTCACTCAACGTTGGCTCTGATACCAACCTGTCACACCCTGATATTTACACGCTTCACCGGTGGGCCCGGTGGGGATTATCGTGACGTAGTTGGCAACATTACAGTCAAACAACACAATATTTAAATGCACAGCGGAAGCAAAAGATAGATATATTTCAACCGAATACTATTGTAATATCATGTATCACAAACAGTTGAAAATAATCCACAGGGGGATCAAAAATAATTAGGAAATATTGTTCAACAGTTCGACATCCAAGCTTGCGAGACTTATTGAGGACGCTAGGAGAAAGCCATCCTAGTTCGCATAGTACCTGCACTTAACCTTTTTGAGAAAATACGTCAGTTTACACTAGTAAATACATTCAACCGACTCAGTTTGAAAAGTTTAATAAAAATTGATTTGAATGCACGTGGCACAAACTTTTATATCTTGGGATAATTATTTTAAATATAATACTTGTAAACGAATTACACGTTTCCCATGCGTTCAGTAGCCTGATCCAAAGACCGGGTTAAAGATCAATAGACACACCACATTATTTATTCATTTATGCACTGACGGGTGTACGCCTACACCCCGTGCTCAGGTCGTGGCCATCTCGTAAGATGATGCCAAGGATATCCGAGACATGGTCATTAACTCCCCAAAGGCTTTAAGCAAACAAAACATTTCAAAACAGAGCATATCAATGATTTAATCTCTATTCGATTAAAGAATCAATGCTGGACCAAGCGGTATTTTATATACCGTACCCCAAGCCCGTATAAGGGAAAATAAGTTAAAAGTATTTACCTTTGCAAAGTATCAATCACAAATAGCAAGTGCGGGTAGCTTTTACCGGGTCTCCTATTCTGGAACGAAGGTTTATAATAACCTATTAGAATCCTAACGGGTCTTTAATTAAGCCTAAACTTAGACCGGTTAGTTTTAACGAAAGATACGGTTCGAACGCACGAATAAGCGAAGACCAGAATAGAATGTGATTTAGACCTGACAAGTTTGAAGACTTGTATAATATGGTTAATCCAACCACATTCTGGATTTTGAGATAAAAATGACAAGGTTTGACCCGTTTCGGCTAATTTATGTAAATTAGTTACATAAACCGAACCGAACGCGTAAATGGCGTAACGGGTACCCCGTAAGAGTCCTATACAGGTTTCCTAAGTCAATATGCTCTAAACATAAATTGTGATATCAGTAGAATACCTTCCATTATGCCCAAAACGGGTTTAATCACAATATACGCCCCGTAGGGGTATTTTGGTCATTTTAAAGGTTATAAAAGCGATTTCCGGGTTAAACAGGAAATCTGAGTTTTCTGATCAGGTTATAAAGTTCAAAATACTTTATTTATTATTTAAAATCAGTAGCAATTGGATTGGCGTCAAAATACTATGTAGAAATCATTTTATGTCCGAAAAGGGTATAATTGGTATTTACCGAATCAAGGTCATAACCTTAGGTTATGAGCAGGTTAAAAATATTTAAAAATCTCAAAATATTATATTACATCAGTGTGTAAAAGTTTTGGTGTCGAAATTTGGGTTTAGATAGGCTTTATGCTAAGTGTGCCGTTTAATTAACAAAAGTTTTCTTAATTGCGCTATTTAGCATAACTCCTATTCTAGACCTTGAATTGACATGAAATTTTAGGGACATGTTTAGAAATCAGTAACTAAGGTTATTGTCCTTTCACATATCCAAAATTCTCGTTTTAAGGTCAAAAGGGCATTATGGTCAACTTTTAAGCATATAACGGAAATGTGCAAATGACTCGGACAAACAACGAACCAGTCATAGAGGGTCATACCATCATGTAACCTGGTCCCCAGGAAGTCCTAAGGCATATCAAGTCATACTAAAACGGGTCAGAACTGAAGTCAAAGCAAAAGTCAAAGTTTTGCGACTTTCGGTTCCGAACCGGGTCAAAACAGTAAATGGTCGGATCAAACAAGCTTAGACCAGTTCTTATACTTATTATCAAGTTATATGAGTGATAAAATATGTTACATGCCTTCTACATTGTTAATTATGCATTAAATCGAAAATTAGCATTCTGTTGACTTTTACCCGATATTTGAACTAGTTAGAGTGGGAATCGGAGGGTGCCCTTTTGAGGGTTTATTGGCCACCTAATTACCAACATATAACTACCTTTGATTCGCCTAATCACTGGACCATTATTGATTAATCGATAACTCAACCGTTAATTACGACGGTTTGACTTTTAAGCTAAAACTAAGCAAAAACTTAACTAAGAAAGGTTAAGCATACTTACCAAAGTCTAATGCACGATTAGGAAGGCTTAGGATCTGCTCTTAAGCTCAAGGAAGCTCCAGAAATGCAGAAGAATGAGTGAACACAATTGTTGCAACTCATTGGCCTTTTATAGTGTTCTTTGGTGCTCAAGATCATGACAACTAAGTCTACCAACAGTCCCTGATCATTTACAAGTGTTTCCTAGTGCCTAGGAATTGTTAGGGATTGCCCATGCTGCTGAAAATATCTTACTAAGTCGGTTAAACGTTTATAACTGGCAACAGCCAACTTGCTGTCGCTGGGCACTCCTTACAGACCGTAAGGCAGGACCTTTACGGTCCGTAAGCCTTTGCCAGAAGGTAAAAAAAAATTAACCTTTCAAGTTTTGAATAGGCAACTTGCATGATATGATTTTGAGCCATAATGTGTCAGTATGAGGCCTTTTTAACCCATGCTTTATCAGTTGTGTCTACCTATCTTGTAGAATTATTGGTTGAACATTACTAGAAATCATACACGAAAGTTTATCTAGCATTATTTCGTAGGATCCATTCTTGCAATTTGGAAACCATCATTATTAGTAAATCACCGGATTTAAAGGTATACTTAGATGTTTATTAATCATGTTAGGGTCTTGGGATTTATAATGAAGTCGTTCAGAGGTATAAATTAACATGTCGACATGTTCAAAAATCCTGCCGCACATCTTTAACTAAATCCGGGTTTATAATACTTTACATGACACGCGTCGTTATTTCATTTGACGAAAATTTTCGAGGTGTTACAAGTTTAATCCCAAATCTTTAATCTTATGGCTTTGATACTACGTGATTTGAACATAAGATATTTGTACATGTCATGTAAGTTTCTTTACTTAGCAATTTCGAGGACAAAATTTTTTTTAGGAGGGTAGAATTGTAATACATGAAAATAATATTAATAATAATATTATTATTCTATATATACAATTCACGTCAGATCTTATGAACAATATAAGAAATAGCCAAAAGGTGAAGCTTATTTACAACACTACCATTACTAAAAAAAACAATTGTTGAACTTAGTAGCAATATTATTAGTTTACTATTATAAATAGTGTCAGATTTCTTTTATTTATTTTATATGTGAAACATATATATATTTAATCTCATTTGAATGGTCATTTGCTTCCTTTATTGTTTAATTTGAAACATTTACGTTTGTTAGTTAAAAAAAAAAAAAAGCTAATTAGCTTTGTTTAATTTTCTTTGCCAACATTGTGATATAACAGTTTTTTTTTAACAAAGTTGTATTCAAAATGAACTGTTTTTTTTTTCATAGTAAACTATTTAAGTATCGATACCACTATATAAGTATCGATACCGTAACAATATCACACCATACCATATTGAAGCAAACCGGTATCGACGTTTCCATAGGTATTCGTCTTTATGGTCTTCGATAGATAAAAAAAATGTAATGATATTTTTTTGCGCGTATCACGATTTTATTTTATTTTTTTGTTTTCTCTTACTGTTGCTATAGCGATGCTGATACTGTAACAAACCAAACCGATACCTATCGAGTTCTCGTCGTGTAACGCGGGGAAATCCAACTAGTTAATAACAATAATAATATAGTAAAATAAATGAATCAGAAGTCATAGGTCATATTTGAAATTGATTATTAAGTATATTGGTTAGGATAAATTAGAAAGGTATAGGTATATATCTTTCTATACTAATAAACAAAAATCATTTTTAGACACGTGTCATTCTCTCATAATTTCTCACCCTTTAATTTTTATTTATCTCTTTTATAAAATAATAATAATAATAATAATAATAATAATAATAATAATATTAAACATCAATTTAACTAAATCTATTTATCTCTTTTTTTTCATAATTTGAAATTGATTTCTTTTTTAACTCTAAAGTTTAAATCTTTGCAAATTTAAATCTAAAGTTTCAATCTTTGGTATTTTAACCCCTTTGATTAATTTGGTTTTTCACTTCTAATTTCAAAAGTTTTCATCTTTTGCAATTTAACACCTTTATTTTTTTTTTTTTACTTTCAACCCAAAGCTTTTCATCTTTTGTAATTTAATCTCAACATTTTTTTTACTTTCAACTTTAGTCTCTTATATACTTTTCATCTTTCATAAGTTCTCCGTTTAACGTGTCGTTCTAAATTTCCGAGTTAACACACCGCAACGTGCGTGTGGGGTTCAACGGTTTTTCATCTATTTTTTTCCTGTTTGAAATGTCCGTCGCAGCGCGTCTATTTTTCCCCGTTTGATAGGTCTGTCGCAACGTGCGAGTCAGATATCGATTTAGTTATTTTTCTTTCTCGGTTTTACACACAGGCTCGTGATCATGTGAGAAACATTTGCCTTTCATCTAACATGATATATAACTAATGAATCCCCCCGCCGGAAAAGAAACCACTTTGGGGACACATGTCGCTTTATGAGGTGTTCTCAATTAAAATTTATAGAAGAGATTTTGATGATAAAGATAAAGATAACTGATAACCATATATTAATTTTTAAAATTAAAAGATTTTGTTGATAATAACAAAGATTAATGATAACCATATATTAATTAATAAAATCAAAAACTATATATTAACGTTTTTATTATTTATAAAGATAAAGATAGTTTTAGTTGTTTATATAAAAGTTTATAATCTTTATCTTTATTTACTATCTAATAACCGATGGGTAATGAAACTGATGACGAACTGGACTCAGTTAAGAATTATTTCCAAATTCTAATCAATCACAAGTAGTTCAAAAGGAGCAAAAAAAATATTTGTTGTTAATTCCTCTGCTACTACTATACTAACCTAATCAAATATGAAAGTAAAAGTATAACATCATATTAGGGTTATCTTCCAATCAATCACAAGTAGTTCAAAAGGAGCAATAAAATTATTTGTTGTTAATTCCTCTGCTACTACTATACTAACCTAATCAAATATGAAAGTAAAACTATAACATCATACATGAAAATTAAAAAAAAAATAACATTTTTTTCTTTTAACATTTTCTTTTACTTTTTCCGCTTATTAATAACTCTTTAATTGAAAATTTAATCGATTTAACCATGCGTAACACTTAAGTTTCTAACCTATTAGTAAATAAATAAAAAATAAAGGAAAAATGTTAACTTGTGTAATACACAAGTTTCTAACCTAACAATAAATAAACAAAAAACAAAGTAAAATGTTACAATACATCAAAGTTAATTTTTTTTCAAAAACATATCTTGACGACCATATGTGTTAAAAAATTATATTATATTTAATCAACCCGTGTAATACACGTGTTTATTTAACCCATGCAGTACCAGGGGCGTACCCACCCTAAGCCAAGGATGGGCGGGCGCACCCCATGAAAAAATATTTTTTAGTGTTATTTTTCGCCGGAAATCCCGACCGCACCCCTTGGAATTTTTCACCCGCACCCCTTGAAAATTTTCAACCATCCCACTTAGAAAAAAAATAATTATTAACCACATATTCACTTTACTATTTAATCGAATCAATGCCCAATCTGCAATCAATTTTTATTAATACAAAGCCCAAACACAACCTAAATAAATTTGAACTAAATAAAATAACCCAAACCATCCACCCATTCCATTTCTAAATCCCGCCCCCAAAAAAACTCCCAGCGACTTGACGCCACTGCTCACGACCTGGTGGCTTTTTTACCAAAAAACCAAAATTTCGGTTGGACCGACCCATATTACGTCAGAATTCCAATATAGAACTAGTATGGTTTATTTATTTATTTATTTATTTATTTATTTATTTATTTATTTATTTTGTTTTATTTGATGATTAGGAGAAAATATAGGTTTATAAGGGTTTAATCTTTTTATATTTTTTTGTTGTTCTAGACTTGTAGTTAAATGATTTTGTTGTTTTATTTATAGCTTTGTTTATATAAATGATTAGTTGCAAGTAATCAACATTTAATATTAGGGCTTGAATGTTCAAAAATATAATTGAAAGTTATGGGCTATGATAGAACATGATTGTTTATTTTGTTTAAGTGTTTAGTGTTCTTTTATGAACTTATGGAGCAAATTATATGTGTTAGGAACAATGAGTAAGAATGTAATGAACTTATGGCGTGTTTAGTATCTTAAGATGATATTTTGTATATATTTCAAAAAAAAAAAAACCTGTAGGGCACAATTTTAAATACGTTTGTAATTTGTAGTGACGTTTAACGTGTTTTTGATGATTTATAAATTTTTGTTTGATGTTCTTTTGTCTTACATGGTCCGACCCGACCCGCTATGAACCAATATTTTTATACAGCTAGGGGCCTAAAATCTTTTGAAAATATTCCGCACCCCCGGGAAAAAATTCTTGGGTCCGCCACTGTGCAGTACACGTTTTTAACGATGTATTTTTTTATAAAGTTATATTTATTCAACACGTGTAATACACGGGGTTCTAACCTAGTGTGTTAATATAATATAAAATGTTAGTTGCCTTTATAGGTGAAGAAAATGAATAAATAACTAATAAGGATATGCATGATTTGCAAATATGGGCATGAGTATCGCAGATCATCAACTGACCCGATTTGTGGCCCAATCTGAATGAAATAAAACACTTGTTCTGAAACCTAAATCATCCTCTTTACGTTTATAATCTGACGCCGCCACCGGACTTACACGACGGCTAACCGCAGCCATCCCGTTCAAACGTCGCAACCAGAAACTTAGTTCTGTTCTCCTTCCTCTACGGTGACAACGAGACTGATCGTTCCGTTGTGTTATTTTTACAACGTTGTGGAAGTGGAAACAACCACCGACATGTGCCACCTCTCTTCAGTTTAAGCACCGCAACCGTTCACAACCGCACCACCAAGCCCCTGCGAACCAGACTCGCCACCGTTGTTCATGCCGCACAAACACCACATGCCGCCGCACATGGCCGCACCCCGTCTGCCGCCATTGATTTGGTCGCCTAAGAGCTCCGATTCACGAACAGCTGCCGCCACACCTTCTGGTTCATGAACCCCGCCGAATGAAATTTTCTGATCAACAGTCACGAGTTCGACCTTCGCATCCTTCATTCAGGTAACTAACCAACTAACGTGTCAAGGACTTTTTTTTCATGGAAAGTTAGAATACTTTCATGCACATGAAAAGTTCTTTAGGTTTTCTTTGATTACGTATACCTATTTACTATAACAAACATCATTATTTTTACTCCATAAATAAGAATAAGAATTATTTAGTGTATTGTTAAAATGGAGTTTTTATAAGAATTAGTGTTAACAAGGATTTCTACATATTATGATGAACACATATACATATACGGTGTATGATTCTATTAAACAAAAAATTTTAAATCCAACAACTAATTCGTCAAAGAAAATTGTTAACGACCTCGTATCCTGAAACTCGAGCAATGCCCTATATTAATGTTTAAGGAATTTTATATTAGGTTGTCTTGTATAATTTTCAAGTGAGACGTTAAAGTTCTGCAAAGATTGTCTTACGCTCTAAGGTACGGATTCCGTTTCTTTTACATCATAGTATAATTTTATTTTTCGTTACTCGTTGGTACGGATTCTGTTTGTTCTCGTCGTACTACAATTTCCAATTCCTTCTACGGGTACAAATTGTCAAGTCTGATATCGTAACGTAATTTTATTACTCTTAGTATGGATCCTTATCTTTGTTTTAGAGTCTGATTGTCATGGTTTGATACCGATATTCGTTTGATATGTGATACGTTATCTGAGTCAGTATTGTATCTGTCTACTTTTTGTTAGTGTGTTGTAGCATGCCATACCTCAGACTTGTATCATGGTCGCATATTCCTGTTAATGTTATTTTCAGTTGCCTGTAAATTATTTATAAGGCCTTAGTATTTGTACTCTGTCACCCAAGCATGTCTGGCTTGTCGTTTGGGCGTCAACGACATGGCACTTACCGTGACAGTGCGTAATCAAAGTTCACGGCGTCTTTAGCTTGTGCTTGTGTAGGACCTTGGCCACTAGAGGCGTATAGATCGATCTTAGCTCTGAGTTTGAGTTTGTTTGTCTGGAGATGGAATAATGGGTGAACGCCACACTCACCATCTCATAGGTGCATGGACTAGCTAGCTGTGTACCAGCCTGTTTCTGTTTCTGGCTCTGGGTGCTTCTGTGTTACACGACTTATTTTGTTAATATATAGTTGTCGTGTAACTTAGTATATGTTTCTTTGTGTGAATATGTTAAGTATCTGTTTTGATATGTCTGGTATGTTTGTACGTATCTGGTTATGTTTCCGATTGTGTATTGGGTTAATCATGCTTTTGATTGTGTTCAGTATCCGACTCTGTTATGTATTAGCTATGTTTGATTTGACTCAGTATATGTACCGGTTTGTATCAGATTTGTCTCGATCAGTATCAGTCTCAGTTTGGATTTAGATTCCGGGTTATACGTTTAGTTTGTGTCCGACAATATCTGTATTCGGTATTTGATTCGGTGTCTATCGATATTTTTCGTTGAATCTATATTTGTTCCGTGTCCATTTTTCCGATCGGTATAAGAGATTTCGTAAGGATTAAATTATTCTACATATAAAATCAAGTTATCTAGATTATTTTGGTTATTAAATATAAATCTCCAAAGCTATACAAATAGTAATTTTAAATAAATAATAACTTATGAAATTTGATTAATTAATAGATATGGTTTTGAATCTAAACGTTTATTTTAAATACAATAGCTTCAATAGTCCTTTCTTTTAAAGATTATATTGTTTTTAATGGTATTTAAAATATCTAGGCTTACGTTTTTGGTTTTGTTTCTGTATTGGCTTTCCATGTCAGTTTACGTAACTTTTATAAGTATTTCATTTGAAATCCAGTTTATTATTATATTTCTAAATTATAACTTTTCAAAGTTAGAAAATTAGTTCTTTTTGTCTAATGTTGATTTGCTATAAAATGTGATAAACTATTTTATTTTGATAAAATTCAAATGCTCAATATAAGAAAATACTTTTGCCAAGTATCTTGTTTAAAAAAATAACAACATTATTAAACGTTGTTTAAAATGTTCGATAGTTATTATTTCTTGGATTTGTATAAACATTTCATTTAAAAAGTACAAATGATAGGTTAGAAACTTTTCTGGTTATACGGATACTAGATTATTTAAACGATGTTTTCAATAAGTTTGTTTATACACGATAACATATTTTAGTCATCGTGGTCAACGATGTATCAGTCTTTTCAACGGTTTTGTGTTGGGTTCGGTATCAGTTATGTGTATGGCTGACTTTTGTTCCGTATTAATTTTCATTAAAGTTTCAGATCGGTTCGTGTATCAGTTTTTGTATAAGTCTTTTGTCTGCATCTGTTTTCAGTACTTGTGTCAGTAATCTTGTTTCAGTTAAGTCTTAGTCCTGTTATGTTTTGCTTCCGCTGATATGACTTTACTTGTACTGTTGATTTCTCCGTTACTGAGCAATATTTGGCTCAGCCGTATTTTTCTTTTTGTGTTTTTCCTGTTTATTTTACAGGTAATATGGGATGATCTGGGATTTCAATGAGGAGCATTAGGAGGTTGCTGGCCAAGATTGTTTATTTCAGTAATGTATAAATCTAATTAGGATCTTTTATTTAATGCTATGGATTGGTTTTTAGTTTTGATATCTGTAAGAGTGACACGTCAGCCCTAGGCGGGTTGGGGTGTTACACAAATATTCAAGACAAAGATACTGATGACACTGATATGACATCACGTCACTTTGTTCTTGGTGGATATATGGATGGCATGAAGGGATCAATACATTAGAGCAGGCATTGGTCTTCAACATGTCATCAAACAAGTATATATCCACCCACCATAAAGGATGCCACAAAAAATAAGCATCTTCTAAAGACGCCGTTATGTAGGAAAATAAGGATCTACATAAGACATTCAAAAAACGTGTTCAAAAACGCCAAAAAGATTAAAGTAGAAGAGGCTGATGACAGTGAAGATTTGAATGAGAAACTAAATTATAATTGTTAATTTTTTTTTTCATTTTCTATTGTTTGTTATGTAATTCTTTGTTGTTTATCATCTAATTCTCTGCTATTTAAAAAAAAAATTGAGTATAAAACGCCAAAAACTACAAACACCAAAACGGTTGATAGTTTGAAAACTGTGAGAATGAATGCTAGCAAAGAACAAGGTTGCTATATAAAACGCCAAAAAAACAAACAAAGTATTACTGGAAAAATCAACACTAATTGACAGATAAAAATTGAAAAGAAACAGTAAAATAAAGAGACGGTATCAATTATTACCAAAAACATTATAGTTATATAAATGACACTACATGGAAAATTGAAAATTATTTATCTTTTCAAAACGCCATAATTGTCTTTCACATTATAGGCCTGTATCCTAAATGGCAAAAACACTTGATATAATAAAATCAAGAAACTTACTGATGTTTTTTACATTAAAAGCCTGTCATCCTGATCTAAAAATCAATAAAAACGCCAAAACAATACTTAGACCATGCGTAGTGGTAATGCCCCTACCCTTGGGCGTTTTGCGCCATGTGGCAGCCCAGTCAGCAAGGGGCATTATTGGGCGTTTTTACAAAATGGGTGTAGTGGGGATGTGGGGCATTATGTTAAATGAGATGTAAAATAATTAAATAAAAAAAACCCTCAAAAAATCTTATTGGATAACAAAAAGGGAGATGGAAGATGATTGGAGAAGGAGATTGGGGCAAGGCGTTTTTAAAAGCACGCTGAATCAATTTTTTTCCAAAAAAAAAAGGCTAAAAACGCCCCATGTAATGGGTTACGGGCGTTTTTGGGCGTTATTTTTGATTTTTTTTTTAAAAAACGCCCCACTACACATGGTCTTAAAACGCCAAAATATTTACTATAATTCTGATCTAAAAACCAGTGTTTTAAAAACCGGTAAATATTGGCCGGTTATACCGGTATTACTGGTGCCGGATACAAATCCGGTATGAAACACCCCGGTAAATAAGTGAAACAGCATAAGATTCGTACCGGCGGTAAAATCCGGTATACCGGTTTGAACCGTAATACCGGTACCGGCCCATGGTTATTTTGGTTTGGATTTTTAGTATTCTAGAGTTTCATCAAATACATATACCATCGATCAACATTCAAAACCATCAACACTTACGGTTCATCACTTCATCCACAAGATTTAGCTCCATCTTCATATACGGGTAATACAATGTTATGTGAAAGATTGTATTTTGAAACTTGAAAAAGAAAGAGGGCATTATAATAGTTATATTATAATTTATTATGTAAGTGAAAAAAATTAAAACTGATAAGTTATGTCGATATAATTCATGTACGTATGTATCTCTATGAAATTATAGAGTTAACTAGTTCATTCGGTTGAACCACCCGGTACAACCCGGTTCTACCGGTTGAACCATTTTTAAGGCCATCCCGATATGGTTTAAAAACCGGTTTTTAAAACATTGCTAAAAACAATAAAAACGCCGCGTATTAATAAACACCAAAAAAATGGAAAGATGAAGGGACACGCGTTAATAAAAAACCGTTCTCACACTTTTGAGCGTTTTCTCCTGATCACGATTCTATATATATATATATATATATATATGTAGGGCCAGAATCATTTCAGAACCATAAATATTTACATAACTCGCAGAACTCCTAATAAACAATCTTTTTATTTATACATTTTTATGTTTAGGAGAATTTTATCATTTATTATGTGTATTTTTACGATTACATACATGTTAGAGTAATTTTATCATTTTTTATATGTAATTTTATAATTACACATATGTAAACTAGTTTTTTTACATATATGTAATTAGTTATGACACATATATATAATTTTGGCAATTAAACATATTTAAACTACTTTTAACATGTATGTAATCAAAGAAATACAGATAATAGATGATAAAAGAATCCTAAATACAAAAACTTAAATATAAAATGATTGTTTATTAGGAGTTCTGAAAGTTCTGTAGTTATTTAGAGTTCTGAAATAAACTCAACCCTATATATATATATATATAGTGGAGGGTTCAAATGAGAAGAAAAATTTTGTAAGAATAAAGAGAATAAGTTTTAAACCAATAGAAATGCCCCATTTAAATTCATTTAATATGTTTATTTAATGTTATTAATAAGGGCATATAGGTAAATTTCTAATTGTAATTAATTAGCTAACTAATTAAATTTGTAACTCGCTTTTAAATATACTTTTTCAAGATAAAATAATTTAGGGTGAAGGATAATTTTCGACATGTGTAGGATAAATTTTAGTATGTGTAAGATAAATTCTTAAATGTGTATGATAACTCTAGATATGTGTAGGGTAAATTTCGGTAAATGTAACATATATGTAGGATAAATTTTGAAATGTGTAGGATAAAATGTTTTTTGCTTTATTAATTAGAGATAACATAATTAATGGGAGGAGTTATAAACTATTTAATCTTTTACCATTATACCCTTTCTTCTTTTTCTTCTCACATTAAATTTCTTCTCAAATGAACCTTCCCCTATATATATATATATATATATATATATATATATATATATATATATATATATATATAGGTAAAGAGTAAAATACAAATGCGCTTATCGTACGATACGTACCGATCATCCCAGCCGTTCGATCAGGTGCAGATCTGGTGCGAATTCAATACATATCGCATGTGAAAAAATGGTTAGCATGGGGTAGTGTGAAAAATGGCATGGGGTGTGTAGATGGACAAAATCGCATGTGGAAGATTTGAATATCGCATGTGAAAAAATGGCATGGGGTAATGTGAAAAATGGCATGGGGTGTGTAGAATCGCATGTGGAAGATTGAATATCGCATGTGAAAAAATGGCTAGCATGGGGTAATGTAAAAAATAGCATGGGTTGTGTAGAATCGCATGTGGAAAATTGATATCGCATGTGAAAAAATGGCATGGGGTAATGTGAAAAATGGCATGGGTGTGTAGAATCGCATGTGGAAAATTGAATATCGCATGTGAAAAATGGCATGGGGTAATGTGAAAAATGGCATGGGGTGTGTAGAATCGCATGTGGAAAATTGAATATCGCATGTGAAAAAATGGCTAGCATGGGGTAATGTGAAAAATGGCATGGGGTGTGTAGAATCGCATGTGGAAAATTGAATATCGCATGTGAAAAATCTGTGTGTGTGTTACTGTTCATCTTCTTCGATTTTTGGTCGATCATTGTCAGTCTTCTTCCGTTTGACCCTTACAACTCCCAAATTAGTAGTTCTTATTATCGATATCGCACTAAAAGGAACGAAGGGAGGTTGGGGAAGAAGATTTTCAGGTTTTTGAATTTGATTTAGGGTTTGATTTTGAACTATAATCGGTCAATTACAGAGATTTATGACCTCGCAATGACGTTTAACCTTCCTGGTATGATTTAGATATATTAAGGGGTTGTTTGATAGCCTCTGAATGGTTATTAAGAGACTACCTCTTAATGGAACCATTAAGAATTTTACCAATGAGAAGGTAGAAGAATGTGACATGTGATGATTTACCATTCAGAGGTTACCTCTTAACCATTCAGACTTGAGGTTACCTCTTATTCATTCAGAGGTTTTAAATCATTAAGAGGTATCATCTGAATGGTCATTAAGAAGCTACCAAACAACCCCTAAAATGATTAATTTAATCATTTAAATTAGTTTCGCTCGTGTTTGATCGATTGAAGATCGTACGGCTGAGGGCATCGCGTACATAATGTATGATAAGAGGTATTGTACGTTAACCGGCCTATATATATATATATATATATATATATATATATATATATATATATATATATATATATATATATATATATATATATATATATAGGGAGCCGCTAAAATAGAAACCACCTCCAGTTGTAAGAACCGCGAGAACCACTTTCAACCAATCAGATTTTGCCACTCAAAAGGTTATTTTGGTCTTTTAACACTAAATGACATTTCCCCACCTCTCTCTTCATTTATTATTGTCAGGAGTTTCTCTCTCCACATTTTTAAAACTCCATGTCCTCTCTCTTAAACCACCTACCTTCCTTATCTCTTTCCTCTGTGTTTATTTTCTTATTTTCTTTTGAAACCACAAAGACATCATCTTCTCAAAACCTTACATCCTTTACATACCCACACATACGTAACCCAAACCAAACATACCCTCACACATACAAGTTGCCAGACCAAACTTTCACTCTCTCACTCTCTATGATCCACTTTGGCGACCGGATTTACCGGCAGAGCCGACGGCTGTCGGCGGTTCAGTTCCTCGGGCAAGACACCCCCTCCGACGATACGCCACACACCACCCCGTCCCCTATTTATTAACCGGCGAACACACAACACCGACACCACCTCGGTTCCTTCTTTTCCGGTGACGAAGAACAGAGAGAACAAAATCAAGAGTAGAACCAAGGAGAGACAGAGATAGCGACGGAGTTAGACGGCGGAGCCGCCTTTAGCGGCGACGACGACACGATCTGGTTCGGACCGACGAGTTTCACCGGTAAAATCTTGTTTTTCTGCATCTTTTGTTTTCTGAAAAATTATGTTGTGGTTGTTGATGATGATCGATGATGGTGGTGACGACGGCGGCTGTGTCGCCGCCGTCTGCGGCGGTGGGCGACGGGGACAGTGGAGGTGGTTCAATCATGTCAGACTTCTATCTTTGTTTTTGAACTATTTCTATGAATTACAAAATTTTTTTACAAGAAAAAATCTGATACGTGTTATAGTTCAGATCCGAATAGTCGACAAACAGTAAATCATTCATAAGCTCATAATCAGTACATCATTTTGGTCATACATGTAATTCAGATTTGAATCAGTTTGTTGTTTGATGATATCGAACTGATCCAGTGGTTTTAGTTGTAACTACAGTTTATTCCGGATCATCTCGGAGGTATACAAACTGTTTTTGATTGATTTTCGATCGAGTTCGAAGTGATTCTGTAAAAATTCGTACTTTTTTAGGTGTGATTTCGATGAATTCTGGATTGTTTCGGATCAAGTTTGAACAGTTTGTTGGTTTTAGATCATTTTCCAACTGATTTCGCACTATTTCGATCAAGTTTTGGTGTATCGTCAAACCGAGTCAGATTCAGAGTTGTTCGGGTCAAGCTTCGGCTCGGTCTCGGTTCGAGTCTTGCGGTTCGGTCTCGGTCAAAGCTGGCCAGCCGCGGTTTAGGGTGTGGTTCGACGGGTCAGATTGTGGTTCTTGACAATTTGGGCCAATTAGTCAAACCCGGTCAACTCGGTTCGATGTCGGGGCAAAACCAGACCCGGTCAACTCGGTTCGATGACGGCGATTATGTGGGTTTAGGGTTGTTTTGATAATTGATAATTGTGATTGGTTTATTGTTGTATTTTTGTAACGTAAACTTTTTTAACGCAAAACGTAAATTTAAAACATAAAACGTAAAAATTTTAACATAAAACTATAAAAATTTTACGTAAAACGTAAACTATATGTAAAAACATTTTAACGTAAAACGTAAACTTTTTAATGTAAAACGTAAACTTTTTTAACATAAAACGTAAAACGTAAAGCGTAAACTTTTTAACTTAAAACGTAAAATGTAAACTGTTTAACGCAAAACGTAAAACTTTTTTACGTAAAAACTTTTTAACGTAAAACGTAAATTTTTTTATGTAACCTGCAAAACGTAAACTTCTATGTAAAAACGTAAAAACGGGACATAAAAAGTTTAACGTAACACGTAAAAATTTTAAAAAGTTTAAAACGTAAAACGTAAAAAAAGTAAAACGTAAAACTTAAAACGTAAAAAATTGAGCTAAAAATTTTTTATCCCGTAAATCGTAATTTTTTTTGAAAAAAAAAACGGGCCGTAAAATACGGAACGTAAAAAACGGCGCGAAAAAACGGGGCTAAACGGTGCGTAAAAAGTTTAAAATTTTTAACGTAAAACGTATAAAGTGTACAAAAAGGGCGCATTAAAAAAAGTGAAAAAAACGGCGCGTTAAACCGGCGTGTAAAAAATTTGGCGCGTTAAAAAACCGTAAACCACCACCGTAAACTTGAAAAAAAGGGTGCGTAAAAAAGTTTTTGTAAAAAAAAAAGTTAAACCGTAAACCGTAAACTTTTTAACGTAAAAACGTAAAACATAAAAAGTTTTACGTAAAACGTAAAACGTAAAAAGTTTTACGTAAAACGTAAAAACTTTTACGTAAAACTTAAAACGTAAAAAGGGTGCGTAAAAACGGGACATGAAAACGGGACGTAAAAAAACCCGGTCGCAAAAATGGCGTGAAAAAAACGTGGCGTAAAAAAACGGCGCGTAAAACGGGCCGCATGAACGGCGCGTAAAAACGGGACGATAAAACTGCGTGTTAAAAAAACGGCGTTAAAAACGGCGCGTAAAAAACGGCGTTAAAAAAACGGCGCGTAAAAAATGGCGTTAAAAAAACGGCGCGTTAAAAAAAACGGCGTTAAAAAACGACGCGTAAAAAACGGCGCGTTAAAAAAACGGCGCGTTAAAAACGGCGTTAAAAAACGGCGCGTAAAAAACGGCGTTAAAAAACGGTGCGTAAAAAACGGCGTTAAAAACGGCGCGTAAAAAACGGCGGGTTAAAAAAACGGCGCGTAAAAAACGGCGTTAAAAACGGCGCGTTAAAAAAACGGCGTTAAAAAACGGCGCGTAAAAACGACGGTTGAAAAAACCTGGCGTGCAAAAACCGGCCCGCAAAAAAAATTGTCTTTGTTAAAAAAATTTGAATTTAAAAATGTTTTTACTAAAAAATCTTTTAAAATAATAAAAAGTAATATAATAAAACTAAAAAGTAATATAATAAAACAAAAAAGGAATAAAAAAATAATAAAGGCAAAAAGACAAAAAAGAGTTATTTTACTTAAATACCCTTTTGGATTAAAATAATAAAGACATAATAAGACAAAATCTATTTAATATTAATTTTTGTTACTTTTAATCTCATCCATTCATCTTGTTGATCCAAAGACTAGAAAGTGGTTCCCATTGTTTTTACAACTAGAGGTGGTTTTCATTTTAGCGATCCCCTATATATATATATATATATATATATATATATATATATATATATATATATATATATATATATATATATATATATATATATATATATATATATATATATATATATATATATATATATATATATAATAGAAGCTAATAAATAGTTATTTTAATATTATAATAGTATATATAGTTTTTTTTTAAATTTGTATTATTTTAATTTTAATATTATAATAATAATTATTTTCTTTACTTTTTAACTTAAATACTTTTTCATATTTTTCTTAACATTTTTTTTTATCACGGGTTAGGATAAGCTTGGTGTTAACCTATCGAACCGGTACTGGTATCGAAAATACTTGTACGGTCTTGCTCGGTATCGGTACATGAAGGTAAAACCGGCACCAGTTTGATACAGAAAACGGCAAAAGTCGGTACCAAATTGATATTGAGAATCTTTTAGTTCGATTCGGTACTGCTACACGGTACCATTTGCTCATCTCTGATCACGGGTACCGTACGAACAACGGTATCGTACAACTTTTTTTGTTGATTTTTTTTAACTTTTAATGATTTTTTTTAGCTTCAAGGGTAGGGATGAGCTTGGTGCCAACCGATACCGAATCAGTACTGGTACCGAAAATTACGAAGGTAAAACCAGTAGCGAACCGGTACCAGGAACGCCAAAAGTCGGTACCGAATTGGAACTTAAGATCTTTTGGTTCGAGAAATTCGATACCAATACCCAGTACCATATTTATCTCTGACCACGAGTCTCATACGAACAATATAATTGTTTCTAAAAAAAATACATTCTGGAAGCCGAGATTATTAAAAGAAAACACATCCAAAAACCATGTGTATTATTTCATATTTTAATCTTTAAACAAGATAAATTCTAAAGCTTTGTTTCCGTCAATTTTTCTTTGTCAGTTTAATTTTTTATATATCACGTTGTGAAAGGACCGTTAAATCAAACAAAAATAGATGTAAAAATATTGAACCAAAATTTATATCAAAATGTGAACAAAAAAAGTATTTCCACGCGTTATAGCAAAGATGTTGATGATACCCGAAATCTTATGTAAAAATGTCAAACACGGTGCGACGATACTATTAAATCGAACAAAAATTAGACGTAAATACGTTGAACCACGCACTCATGCGGCATGTTAACTCGTAGCTCCATCGAGTTTGAACAAATAATAATATTTAAATAAATTAATAGAGTATAGAGTTTATTAAAATTAAAAGTAAACCATAAGAGTTATTTGGTAGAGTTAAATGCAGTTTTAGTCCCTGTGGTTTGGCCCATTTTGCCAGTTTAGTTCAAAGGTTCCATTTTTCGCCTGTGGGTCCAAAAAGGTTTCACCGTTGCCATTTTAGTCCACTAGGTTAACTTCATCCATTTTTCTATCAACGAGAAGGTCAATTCGGTTATTTAATATGTAATTCTGTTAACTAGAAGGACAATTCGGCCATATAAAATGACCGAATTGGCCTTCTCGTTAACAGAAAAAATGGATAAAGTTAACCCAGTGGACTAAAATGGCAATGGTGAACTTTTTTGAACCCACGTGCTAAAAATAGAACCTTTGGACTAAACTGGCAAAATAGTCCAAACCACATAGACTAAAATGGCATTTGACTCTATTTGATATTTATACTAGTATTCTAAAGGAAAGATAATTACAGAGAAGAAAACATAAATATTTATATGACTTGTACACATAGCTATAAGACTTATACATAGATATAAAATAATTTAAAAAAATAGTGGATGCCCCATGGTATTCACCCATTGGCCTACAAAATTTGTCAACCAATCAGCAACCTAGTATATATAGAAAATCAAAATTAAAACTACCTTAAAAATAAGAAATATTAATTTGAAATACAAGGCAAAAAGATTTTCTAAATCAGTCAAAATATGAAATTATTTTTGCCTTTTTAAATCCCCCTCTTAAAAGATACCAGTGTTTGAAGTCTTCACTTTCCAAACCAAACACAATGTCATGAATGTTTAACTTCAATTCCAGTTCATACTTTACACACCCATTAGCTCTCTTAAGTTAAACGGGTCGACCACCAGGCTCGTGCTCCGCTCGTTTACAACCCTACTAACATGCTATGCATGAAGATTGAAAAGTGGATTACAACATATAGAGTTTCTTTTGGTTGATTAATATCAATGGCCACAAAGGTAAAAGCTATTAAATTTGGAAGAATTACAAACAACTAGAAGCTAGTGCTCACTTGTTTCATGGTTGTAACCGGACGCCTTACCGGATCTTCCAAGTATGAATGGCTCAGGTGCATTACTATTATTGTTGATGTCAAGACCTTGAAAAGCCCGTGATGCAAAAAAATCCACGCCCGATTTCGTGCTTCCCTTCTTGACCATGGTTTTATGATCCTTACCACGCTCTTGCAGCGCTGTCTGAGTCATTTTCATTAAAGCAAGAGGTCCATCTTCATCTTCTTTGTTGATATCTGGTGAAAAAAAATACATCTTAATACCCTTTTTAGGCTTCAAAATTAAAGTTGAAGACAGCAACGTCTAGTGAAAAGCGCGCTCTGTTGTATGCGCTACTGTTCCCCTCTATTAAAAATTTTAAAACAACACCTCGGGAGCGTTAACCCATTAGCTAACAGTTGGATAAAAATAACCCAAAAGCGACACATTTATAAGTAAATTGACAAACTTCAGAAAAGGTCAGTTACTTAGATCCATCAAAACCCGTCTAGATTAGAAGATCATTCCTTTCAACTAAATGTGTTTGCGGGTCAACGCAAAGCACAGCATGTTTTGACCCATATTAAAAGTGTATCCGTTTTGACCTCTTAGTCAACCTGCCAGACCCAACCATCTAGACACCTCTAGTTGTGACAATCTGTTGGCAGGCTATATGAATATATATTATGTCCCCTCTATATCATGTTTTGTCCCTCAATTTGGATTGCATTTCATCTCCAGTGAGTCAAACATGTAAAAAAATGAAGTTAGCTAAAATGAAAACGGGTCAAACATGTCAAAAAAAAATAAATCAAATGCCAAGCCTTCTAAATTGTTAACAAATCGAGATCACTATTTTACAAATATGGTTTTGCATACTGTGTTCAGACAAAGAGGTGATGACAGGTAGGGCCAACCGGAAACTAGAGCTGTATTAAAAACGACATGTTTTGATCCGTTACCCGAACCACACGTTATGCAACCTCTATGCAAAAGAGAAGTTCAAATGCAAACATTAATTGAGATATGAACACGCGTAAGCATAGTTGTCGATAGCGAATAGCGACAAGGCACCTATAGGCTACATAGCGAATAGCGACGGCTACTAGAAAAGAATCTTGAAAATTTTTATATGTATATTACATCAAAATACCCTTGTATATATGCTATTTTACATGTATATTTAACAAAAACCTACAAATCCAGCTATTTTATAGCTATATCTAATTGCTATTTACATAAAAAAAAACAATCGCTATCATCGCTATTTGTCGCTATGACCCATATAGCGAGACTACGTCGCATGGCTACATAGCGCACTATAGCCGCTATTAACAACTATGCGCGTAAGAAATGAAGATAAAAGATTAAATGAAATACCTTGCAAATCATGATCTTCAATGTATCCACCTTGAAGGAATGAAAATCTTGCTTCTTCTTCTTCTCCGGACTTTTCCACGCCCACAGGAGTTGAAGCAACCAGATCTTGAAATTGCATTACATACTTTCCGGTCCACTCGCTTCCCCTATAAAGATAAAAGGGCGATTGCTACAATAAAACCGATTTTGTTGAAGGTAAAACAAAATTACATACAAATAACACGTCTATGAAGATTTTATCGATTAGTATTGAGTGTGGCACCAATCAAACAAAAGCATTTGCCGGGGACAACAAAATCAGACAGATCGAAACAAATCCATCAGCCGGATTTATTAATCTTCATATTAACAGGTATAAAAAAAATATAAATATGAGTAAACTTTCCAATAGTTTAAGAGTACCTGTTGAATGCAAGAATAGCTTCAAAAGGAGTAATAACAGGAGCCAAGAATTCTTTGCTATCCAAAAGAGCGGTTTGTGAACAAGAGATGTAGATGAAGACATCACACTGCAGAATTAGAAACTAGTTATAAAACATGTGTTCGTGTCAAAGACATCAATCCAAACCTGGAGACTTAAAATCGTGTAGCCAAACATGACCATTTAACACATTTATTTATATAAAGATTGTCAACTTTACCTCCGGAAAATTAGCAAGTTTTGAAGGATTAGGTTTTCCCATCACAAACGTGTAGGCCTTCTTCCCAGCTTTTGTGACCATCTCTTTTATTTGATGGATCATACTTAGATACCCCGCTGTATTTAAAAACCAAACAAAATATCAAAAAATCATCACGTACGTTATTTCGAAGAACATAAAATTTTATAAAAATGACCAGCTTATGTTGTTGGAACATTTTCTGTATTGAAAGAAAGGAAAAAGGAAACACACAACAAAAAAAATATAAAACAAAAATCATAGCAAACGAATGCGCATATTGAACAATACCGACGCCAAGGGTTCCCACCAATATTCCCACAATGCCAGCATCCTTTGCTTTCTCAACTAGATAATATCTGCATAATAAACATTATAAAGATGATGACACATTGCTTGAAGATTAAAAAAAGAGAAAATTTACAAAGTAATTCCTTTGTTGGTGTGTCAAAAACAAATCACTTGTTTAGCCATGAGAAATACAACTAAAAGTCACATATACACAAGGTTTAAAAAGGCGGAAACAGGCCTCGAGGCATCTTCCCTTAGCCTCACTTGGCGTAAGCCTCGAGACAGGAAGGCGTAAGCCTCGAAACATTATTTAAAAAAAATAAAATTATATATCTCTCTCATAAAAACCACAAATTAATATAAAACAAACATCATGAATATTATAAAACCTAATTTAGTAATAAAACAAACATCATAAATAGTTCAACAAGCAAGGTTTAACATAAAACAAACATCATAAAAAAGTTAACAACCAAAATTAGTAGTGTTATGACATTTACATATCACAGAACCCGTTTTCCTCCGCATCATCATCATCACTGTTTTCATCAAGCATATTTAGATCGGCATAGTCATCCCCACTCGGGTTGGCTATTCTGTGTACTGTGTTAGCGATTAGGTTTGAAAAGATAACCTAATCGATGTTTTTTAAGTCCACCATTGGGTTGGCCCAATAAACACTAAACGAGTCTAAAAGTAAGTTCAGAAAACGTTTTTTTATTTTCAATTTTCACAAGGTCTAGTGAGGCTTAAGCCTCACCGCCTCCTACAGCCTCGGACGGCTGAGGCCTAGGTTTCAATTAACCCCCATGAGGCTAAGCCTTTTAGGTAATTTTTCATAGCCTCAGCCAAGGCGTAAGCCTCAAGGCGAGCCTCGGAAAGCCTTTTAAACCATACATATATACTTTTACTCGTGTATGTATTGTTATTGTTTGCATATAGATTCGAGTATGTATTATTATTCATGTAGATACGCGGCCAAATAGTTATTGTTTGCATATAGATTCGAGTATGTATTATTATTCACGTAGATACGCGACCAAATATTCGGGTATCTCGTATTCTCGTGGCTACGTGTGTGAGATTGTTTTGGCCATTAAACACACTCAGAAAAACTAGGTTTTCTCTACAAAATGACACAAGCACAAACCATTTATTGGAATATAAGATAAGATTTAGAAATAAAGTACCTACGCTTGAGAATTCTTCGTTGCTGAGAAGTGTCACTTAACAATACATTTTCCGTCGCATCATATCTAACTGAGACAATTACACGAAGAAGAAAAAAAGAAAAAAAATGAGTAACTTAAAACATTTCTATTATATTTTTTACATAAAAACAATGCAGTAAGTACCTATTTCACAGTCATTGAAGGTAAGTACAACATTTGCAAAAGCTGAATTGTCGGGCCCGATCCAAAACAATGAGTAGTCTTCCATACTGAGACCCTGTTCTAGACTCCAGCGCAAGCCCCCGATGCTATACGTTTTTTGTGATGCGTCATCACAATCTCCATTAACATCAGAAGTTTTTGTTGGTTTCATAGATTGGCTCATAACATCTGCAAAATGTAATTTATCGTGTGTTGTTTCAATAGTTGATGCTTCTATAATATCATGTATCGCATGCCCGTATTCCAATCCAAAGAGAACCTTCATTTATACAAAGAAAAGCGTATTAACAGATGTAAAGAGGTGTGTACAGACAAATCAGACACAATCATTTTCAACATAAATGGTAAGTTAAAATTGCATAAAAAATTAAAAAGAAAAAGTGGAATTACACAGCTTACCAATACAGGCTTCTTGCTGGACAATGCATAATTACAAAGGTGTTTGGCGCAGTTAGATGCGTTTATTGGAGCCTTCCCAAAAACAAAAAATGCAGGAAGTTTTGATGTCCTAAAATAAGAAAGAAAACATATTGAAATATGAAGAAATACGATTAACTCGATATAAGAGCAGATATTCCAAACATAGTCGTTACTAGTGAATAGCGAACGATAGTGACAAGATACCCATACGCTATGTAGCGATAGCCGATAGCAATGAAATAGTGGGGCCATTTTATGTTTAGCGATACACTAGAAGAAAACTTCAGAAATATTTTATATGTATATTTATCAAAATACGTTGTTTTTATATGTATTGCTATATTATAGTATATTATATCGCTATTTATATTGAAACAAAAAAAACCTATAATCCCGCTATGGAGGCACCAAAATCAGATTGCAATCTATTGCCGCATCACCACACTAAACGCTATAGCGGGCACCATGCTCACTATCAACAGCAGTGATTCTAAGACACTAGAGACAAATGGACAGGTCAAACAGATCATTTAACGAATCAGAACATACAGGACATTTACAATTGACATGAAACACTGTTGGTAGGCTAGAACCTTCAATGAACCATTCGGTGGGAAGTCTATTTATTTAATAAACGAATGAACATGAACAAAAATTTGTGTACAATTAACTACACGAACGAGCATGAACACACATCATGTTCATTTATGTTCATTCATTAAGTTCGTTAATGTTAGTTCATTAAACTTTATTAATGTTAATTCATTAAGTTCGTTAATGTTAGTTCATTTAACTTTATTAATGTTAATTCACTAAGGTTCGATCAAAGTTGAGTTAACCTCATGTTGAAACCATCAGCCTAATTCCAACCCATTTTAAAACCATCGGCCGAGTCTAACCCATACTCTTGTTTACTTTTAAAATGTCAAATATTGTTGAATTAACCGATGATAATCCGATGATATTTAGACTTTTATGGGGATATTGTTGTTTACTTATATTTGGTGTTCGTATATGGTTTATGTTCATTTAGAGTATTAATGAATGAACATAAACAAACAAGAACATGTTCATCAACCATTTTCTTAATGACCGAACACGAACAAGAAAATCTATATGTTTTAGTGTTCAAATATTATTTCAATAACCTCACTATAATAATAGAACGAATTAAGAGGTTTCGCATTAATTTTGTTCTTTGCATGAAGTTTAAACAGTTAACTTTGTAACTAATTTTTTGATTTTACCCGTTTTTACCTATGGAGATAATAAGAAACCCGAATCGACCCATTCATTCAATTCATAGATAAACGAGCCGGAATTGCCACATCTAACATATATCGTGTCCAAAACAAGAGTAAAAGACTTACGGGCTGAGACATGTATGTCCATAATGAATAACGCAGTCGGCATTGATGTGCAACGCACCAACCTCATCAACACAACAGCTACCGTATGTAGTATCAGCCATTACATACAACGCAATATTATTACCGCTTTCACCACATGATTGTAGCTCCTTACGTAGGGCCCACACGACCCCGATTGACTCCTTTAGTAGCTCATCCGGGAACTAAGTATTATAACATATAATACAGATGACATTAGCTTCTTCAAAAAGATTAGCTTTAATTTCGATGATCACATGACCAAAACATATATGACCAGACTGCTAAGACAAAACATAGAATCCAAACCATGCTTAGTTATAATCAACGATAACGCTGTCGCAGCATTGCAGCAAGAAATTTAGAGCTGCTAAACGGGTTGTGTTTTTGGGTTGGTGGGTCGAACCTGACACGACATGAACCTACAAACCATCATACACATGAATCTAAACACGACACAGTATTCGTGGCTCGTGGGATGTCACCAACACAACCCGTTTAACCCGAAAAAAAAATTGTTCTTTTGTTCGTATTAGAACTTTGAAATTTTAAATTTAGATAATAAGTTTAATTTTTTTAAACAATTATGTTTAAACATACCAATTTGTTTTTAAACACATAGTTATCAAAGGCGCATAAGCCTTGCCTGGGGCCTAGGCGCAAAAAAGCGAAGGCATAAGGAAAAATGAACATCAATGAAAAAAGATAAAAACAAAAATATATATTATATATTAGAATATTAGAATAATACTACTCTTCAAATATATTTTATAACGTTTAATATCATCTATTTAGTACCAAAAGTTCTAAAATAGTGAAGTTTAAATGTAATTCCAAAACTTGAAAGTTCTAACTTGGATCAAAAATCTGGATGAAAGCTTTTATTGTGGAGAAGATCAATAATTTTGCGTTAAATATATATAAAAAAAAAAAAAACAGAATAAATCGGTACCAAGTGCGGGCTTTCCATAACTATGATCAAACTAATAAATTTTGGCATAAAAAAATACTTTGATCGTTCAAGTTATTACATAAAACACACTGATGAGCAACCTACGAACACGTCTGGTTGACCCGAATACACCCCATTAGGCTAGGTTCGACCTGAAGCTGGCCCAAACCATCTAGACTGCACCCAAACCTGCAAATATTGACCCCCACCCCCCCACCCCAAAAAAAAAAAATGATAAAAAACAGCATTATCACTGAATTCAGCTCCATGCTAACATCATACGAAATATGTAACGAAATTTAACCTTATAAACAACATCAATAGCAGAGACACGAAAAGCTTCTTAATTTTGCCTGATTTTTAGGGTTACTTCAAAAGAGAAAACTGAACAGAACATAGATGTGTACCTGTAAAGCGACCCTTTTGAAGCCATGGGTGCGAATGAAGGTGACAACGCGCAAAACCTCGTATTTGGACTCGAATTCCATTGGAGACGAAGAAAGAACAGCAAAGGTGAACACAGGGTTTAACCCTCCCTGAGGTTCAGGATATGAGGCTAATTAATGGGCCAGGTTGAAGTTTTGTAATATTGGTCACAACTCCGGCCCAATTATAACATGTACCTTTTTATGAGTTCAATCCCATATGAGGCTAATTAATCATATCACAAGTCATAGGCCGTGTTTGGTAGCCTTTAATTAGAGTTTACTAATCAGTCGAAGGTAAAATGTGTTTGATTCACTTAAAAGACACATTTTAGTAGTTGGAGCCTCTAATGGGTAAGTTTTAAAAGGCAGTGAGGCATAAAGTGACCAAATAGCCCCTTAGTTATCAAGATGTTTAAAGCATGAGAGTTAATGACTATCATCAAGATATTAGGTTTAGTAGTTGGGATGTTTGATTCGATAATCTAAAGTTAATAGTTATTTTCCAACATTAAGTCGAAAATTGCATCTGAAATAACGATATTCAGAATTTTGATTACGCTTTTGGGATATCAAAGTCTACTATCTGATAATTTAAATATCTGACTTTTTGCACCCTAAGTATACTACGCAAGTAAACTAATGATATTCAAAATTTTGAATACGCTTCTGGGATATCAAAGTCTACTATCTGATAATTTTGATATCTGACTTTTTGCACCCTTAGTATACTACGCAAGTAAGCTAACGAGCCATTAACATAAATATTTTTTTCCGTAAAAACCATAATAAATCTCATTTAGTTTGGGAATTTGGTTTCATAAGTGTACTTAACTTTGTTAGTTTTATTAAAAGTATTATAAAACTAAATGTGTTTTGACTCTCATGGAGATCATGTATAAAGTTTTGATTATTATAAAGAAAGGGGTTTTTGGATGCTGAATCGAATAGGATTCTCTCATGTACAGAAAAAGAAATCAGATAATTAAGAGATCTTGCATGGGCGAGCCTTGCAAGATGATCTAATGTTCAAATCACCATACATGATGAAAAGATAATGGTTTTGTAATACCCTTTTTAGAGACGGTGAGTGTATTCTTAAATAGAGATCTCTCGTCTTTTAGAAGGCAATGATGTTTATTACCTATGCCGATGAGAGAAGGAGAACGTGTTTCCAAGGGCGAGGGCCGGGCTTAGTCGCCTTTTTTAGAGGGTGTTACCAAGGGTGGGGCTACAACACTGAGTGACTCTAGTATAATATTTTACTATTGGGTGGAGTTTTTCTTATTTTAATTGTGTTTATAGCGCAAAACATACATGTAATCAGTCAATTATCAATAAAATACAACCATTGCATTACAAATCAGAGGGCATTTACTAACGCAATCAGTGAAGATATCAATCGTTGATAATTTTTAAAGATATTAATTAAATTCAAGCGTGAGCAAAGGTTCACCGACGAATCAACGATGGATATTACCAATGGATCACATACACCATTTCAATGACGAATCAAAACCAAAATACTAACCAACAAAGTTTTCAATCCATCGGTAAAGTTTTTTGTCGATAAAAGTGTGTTTTCTCATAACATTAAAAAAATTGTGTCTCAAAAGCTATTGAATCATCTGTTCGGAATAATTGTTATCTCACCTACACAGCCCCCATATGTAAGCCTAGACAAGCATGTGGAAATTTAATGACAAGACAACCAAGAATTGTAACCATCCTCACAACCTCTAAGCTACTAATAACCTTTTTTTTTTTAAATTAAACTTTATTAAAACAAACCTCCGACCCAAACGGGCAAAAGGTCAACAAACAGACGTCCCTGATCCAAACGGACAAAAGACCAAATTACAACATATACAAGGGATATACACACTAGCCCTTCCAATTTAGGCTAAGCTACTAATAACTAACCCAAAGATTTCACTTTGGGGGAAGATAGTTTTGAACTTAATAAAGTCCACGCTTACTTTTCAAAGTCAACTATAATGACTCATGTATGCATCCAACATTCGTACCCGAGTGGTAAACATCACTAATCATTAAAGGAATTACTTTTGCTATAAGCCTATAATCTTGTAATGGCATCCAACTAGGCAAATCGGTAAAAAATCTGATCATTAATCTTAGAAAGAGATGTAACCCATTAACAAATAGCTTCGGTGTTTCAGTTATACGTGTATGTGTTCGGCTCATTCATATGGCCTTATTGGTAGGTTTTCAGTTTTGGACCCGATAAAATTGGCCCAAAATAATAAATTGGAGATAGAAACTTTCTTTTGGCTAATTAAAGCCTAAAGGCATTTGTTAACCACCTATTAATGAACAATAAATCTAATAACAAACACTTTGTGTGGATTGGTTTGGTTTGAAACTAGGCATAACCAAAACCAAGCCGTAATAATGTAAAAAACAAAATCAAACCATCAGTTATTAATTTGGGTCGGTTATTTAGGTGCGGTCATTCAGTCGATTTTTCTAACCCTTGAACACAAATTACAATGTGGGGCTAACTCGCTTGGTAAAGGAGTGAGTAACATTTTGCCATTAAAAAATAAATAAATAAAAATAAAAACAATATAATTTGTTAAAATATCAATAAGCAAACCTTTAATTACAAGTCATAATGAAGGATATGGTGAAAGCAAATGAGCAGGAACACAAGAAGCATCCTTCCAAACCCTAGAATGCAATGTCAAAATCTGCTTCACTCTCTCCTTTGTTCTCTCACTATAATCAATCTGAATCATCAAACAAAGCTTTGAAACAACACCCACTTCCACCATCTCTTGAAGAACACCATAACTTGCACAAAACCTACAAACCAAACACAATATCCTCACTGCCCTATCACTTGCCACATGAGAAACCCTCAAGATCTTCTTCGACACTGTCGCCAGCCCGGCCGCGTGCTCCACGAGCTTCGCCCGCCCCTCTGCGCACCGGCAAATCTGCTCCAACGCCACCAGCATCAGCTCACATCCCCGCCGGTCTGAGCTTTCGATTAGAAGGTCAATAAGTACCAAAACCATCCCTGATTCAGCCGCCTTTATTCGGTTTCTCCCCCATCGAATGATCTCCACGACAAGCTCCAATGCAGCTTTGATCGTTTGTTGCGAAACATTTTCTTTCAAGATTCGTACGGTTTGGTTGAAAAGTTCTGGTGTAATACTGGAGATTTGTGCAGGATCCGTCATCTTGATGACGGATCTTAACAGCGTTATTGCATGTGAACGAGATTGGACGTTTCCAAATCTCATTACATGCAGTAACGCATTTAAAAGGGCAAACCCTGAGGACGCCACACATGCGGGGTCCGCAGAGGTACTCTCAGGCCTACTTGGGCCTGATGCGCGCAACAAAGCGTTGGATAACACTGAATCCATACAATGAAGATGATGAAGCACAAATAGGGCTTCATCACACGCTTCAGTGACGGATCCAGTGTTATGTTCGCTTAATATCACCGTCGTCAAGAACTCGAATAGTTTCAAATCCTCCATGCACGTGTTACTCCAATCGCTCGCTTGTGCAATCGATCTCAATCTTCTCAAGCACTTGATCTGGTTTTGGGGGTGTCGTTTCGCATCGTTTACAAGCTTTATGATCTCGAACTTGTCCACCGGCTTCCTCGGTGTCGCCGGGATGAGATCAAACCCGTAATGCGAGTTAATCTTGCACCATGACTGGATTAACCGACGAAGGGTGTGGTTAGGGATGAGATCGGTACCGGATACGGGTTGTTTTGTAACCGGACAACTTGTTCTTTTGCATGTAAACAACCATCTTTGTATGCTTTCTCTGTCATATGTGATGCCAGTTGATATTGTGACTGGATCTTTCATTGGTTGCATTGAAATTGGGCATAGAAAATGTGATGGAACTTCAATTTCAACATCCATTTTTTGAAACCCTTTTCTGAGTTTAAATTATCTCAACTTTTGACACTTGATGGACAATGCAATTTGGCAACTTGGTTTTTATATTGAGAGAGAAAGGTGTGAGGCTGGATGAAAAGGAAAGTCAACACTGTTGTAATTAAGAGGAGAGAAGTCATAAGGGATAATTGCTATGAGGTCCTTGAACTTTACAACCAATTCAAGTTACAACCTAAATGTAATCATCCAAAATATACTTTTTTATATTTTCCTCAATAAAAAATAATCCACTTGTATGAGGCTTATATTAATAAATTACATTTTCGCGCAATTATTATAATAGCTTGAGATGATTTTTTAACATGTTCTTAAAAATTGGCAAATTAGTAGGGTGTTATTTTCAAAACCAATAATATATTGAAAAGTATAAAATCTGGCTAGGGTTTTGTGATATGTTTTACATAAATTGGCTAACTATGCATTTAAACTTCAGTATGTTTATTATTTAAGTTTTGAAACTATGGTATTTGTACTATTTTTTTCTAAATGCATCTATGAGGATGTTTGGGGTTACAATTTGAACTGATTATTTGATTATTACGTTTGTAAAACATAAATAATCTAAAAAAGTGTTTGGATAAAAAGTGATTATCTGCTTTCAAAACGCAGTTTTGGAAAAGCATGTACCTACATGCTTCCATGTACCTACATGCTTTTTCAAACCGCAGTTTTGAAAAGGCAAAATCTATTTTATAAACACACAAAATCTATTTTGAAAACGCAACACCAAACACCCCCTAAAACGGTGCAACTTGATCTTCAATTAGATAAAATGTCAACTCGATGGTAAGTTAAAATGTCAAATTTTATATAAACTTAAAGTCTGTTTAAATTTGAAGGACCTACAATGCAATTAGCATATAATGTGAATAAAGATAAAGAGGCATGGTCGCCCCATCCAAAGGTCGGTGTTGGAAAAAAAAAGTTTTACATAAATGGTCGGTCAACTTATCATTGAGTTGTAATTTAGTCCTTCTACAAAAGACAATTTCATTCCTGTCCATCAACTAAGAATGGGGACTCGTCAGTAGATCTGTAACTTGTCGGCGGATCAACGACGAGAACTCACTAACGGATTGACATCTAATCGTCTCCGATGAACCGTTGATGGATTTTCAGTCGATGATAGCTGTATTAACAAAGATGACTAAAAAATGTCATTGATGTTCTATGAAAAAATAACATATTCTAAAAAATATAACTATGAAAAATAATAACATATTTAAAATATACACAATATGTTTATACAATAAGAAACTAAGTATACGGAGGGGAATGTTTCATGTCTCGTTCATGATCCCACTACATCATCACAAGTTTTCTTATAAGAAAGTATTCTATAAACATAAGATCTCTTAGTGTTGCAACTGTCGGGATCACCAATTGTGACAAAGTAGCGATCGTGAGAGGTCCCAAAGACAAAGAGATTGCCCTTCATAAGGCCTTTAGCGTTCTACTCCCACGTATTTTTCAGCTAGCATATTTTGAGCACATAAGTGGAACCATTTTGGGGCACTCATAGACCCATGTATTAGTGCATTTGAAGTGTTCAACAAAACAATAGAGTTTAGGCGGTGTTTATATTAAAATTACAGTGCTAAGGTATCAATCAAATAACACGAAGCTTTGGAGAGTACTATAAATACAATTTTTCGACATATTAGGCGGTGGGTTCATTAGTTGCCCATTTCAACCCACAACAGCCGTAAAGCGTGGCAAGAAATCAAATTGAAAACCTTATCTTCAAAATATTTTGCTAATTACCCAATGTCTAATCCGCTAGAAATACGAACTCAATAATATGCCTGAATAGCATGACATGATATCTGACCTGAAATATAATATTTAGAAACCGTCGGTGAGGATCCGCATATTACCGACTAGTTAATTTTTTTTTAAATCTCTTAATGTATTACTGCATACGTCAGAGACCCATCAATAATCGCCTTTACGGTTTTAATTCATAAAAAGTGGGTAATTCATAAAAAGTGGGTACTTTAGCTAAATTACTTTAGTTGTTCATTTTAAACATTGATTAAAAAAACGTGAAAGATTGTTAAATCTTTTGTGTATCATTTTAGAATGAACTTTACCCAAGAAAAACTTTTAGGAGTAACAGAACAATAATAAAAAGACAAAAAATGGATGTTTAAAGAGAGTACAAGTACCATTTATGTAACTAAAAGTGAAGTACGACTTTGGTATATTAAAGAGGTGTGTGTGTTCATTAATGGATACACGAAGTTAAGTGATGGATACGACGAAGTATTGGATTTCGTGGGTGTCTCCAGTCGTCTCTGACTTTCTCGTTGTTCGAAGAAGATGGCCCAATCAATTGTGTCCATTATCATTCTATTTTAATACGCAATTTGGTGTTTGATGATTTAAATAATAATATTAAAATTGATTATAGCTCAAACGAGCGTTGCAAAGGCACTTTCGCGCAAAAAAGTAGGGATAACTTGGTATCCTATCGGTGACGAAAGTATCGATTATGTAAATTGTAAAAAATTTAGTATAGTATCGGTATCAAAAACCGATACCGTACCAAACTGAAAGTATCAATCCGACGATCTCCAAAAACAAAAAAAAAGTGGGTATCAAATTGGTACCGAAAATGGCAGGGGCGTAACTAATGTGTTAGCTGTTGGGGAATTTTCAGAAAACCGGATAATCAGAGAGACGTGTAATCACTCTCAGATCAAATTATTTCGGTGGTTCACCCGAATAATTTAATTGAATACAACTCTGATTTTCGAGAAATTGAACCAGGTTATGTTCGTGCGAAATTGTGTCTGAACCAGGAAAATATGATCAAAAACTGTCTACGAATTTTTGGGATTGGTGATGATTAACTGCCTAATGACAGTTATCTCAAATTTAAGACACAACTACTACTAAAACTGCCATTTTTTAATGTTTTGAAATTAATGGCATTTTCCAGAAAATAAATTTTCTGATACAATTTTAGTAAAGCAATTTAATTAAAATAATTTTTTTCCAGCTTGACACCAGCCAGGGGTTCTGCCCCTTGGACCCCCGCCAAGGGGGTGTTGCCCCCTTGGAACCCCGATAGAGTACGGGCTCCGTCCGTAACCTTCAAATTATAATAACTCACGATCACTACGGGTGTTTCCTAGGTGCTCCAGCTATTCGAGTACATTCTTGGTGTAAACCTGGAAGCTAAGAAGGAGGACGTGATCCATGTTATCGCCATTATGACGATCTGGAAGATCTGGCTTAGAAGAAACAAGAAGGTCTTTGGAAGGAGGAATCTGTCGGTCACCATGGTAGCGGAAGACATCTAGGAAACGACTTATTGGTGGGGCAAGAATAGGTGAACCATTGTAACTAGTTATTTTCATTCCGCGCGTTGCGGCGGGACTCAATGACTACAAAAGGCGTGTCAGCAACGGCAAACAGATACTGAATATCAAAACATAAATAAAATTACGTGGTAAGGTTAGTCACTCCGTCATAAAAAAAACGATTTTAAATAACCTAATATATAATAATAGGGCCCACACGTCCTACACGTTGGAAATTTGGTTGTTTTCAGTTCAGTTATTACGTTGCTAACACGTTAAAATATGGATGAGCTCGGTACCGGTAACGGCATCGAAAGTACCGATCCGGAAAATCATCGAAATTAGGTACCGGCACCGAAAATGCCCGGTACAATACGGTATGGTATTTGAAGGTAAAAATTAATAAATACAGGTATGGTGCTAGACTGGTGTCGAACCGAAAGTAACGATTCTGAAAACGCCAAAAGGTGGGTACCAAATTGGTACCGAAAATGATTTGGTATAGTAAATTTGATACTGATACGATACCGGTTCGTTTACAGGATTTGATACGATTTGCTCATCAATATTCTAAATATCCAAGTTAATTTACATGCTACAATTCATTCATTACAGAAAAAAACAAAAAAGAAAGCAAAATAAGTTGTTGTGTATATAAAACCTCATTCAAACAAAATACAATTTACTTACTGTGTGTATGAAAAGTAATCTAAACGGTGCAATTACTTGCATTGTTGTGTTGCTACAGGATTTGATGAGCTCGTTACCAACCGGTACCGAAAATACCATTACCGAAATCCCCAAAAGTGGTACCGGTACCGAATATACCTAGTATGGTACGGTTCGGTACTGGTCGGTACAGGTACGGCACCGGTATTTGAGGGTAAAAACCGGTGAATACCTGTGCAGAACCGGTACCGAAAGTACACTGGTTTATTACATTTGAGACCGATACCTATGTCCGATACCATTTGCTCATCTCTTAATGATGTTCTTCTAATTTTAAATAATTCTAATCTAATTCTAATTCTAATTTAATAATATTAAATCACTGTTCATTCAACTTCTTTTTTATTCGGTACTGGTCGGTACAGGTACGGCACCGGTATTTGAGGGTAAAACCCGGTGAATACCTGTGCAGAACCGGTACCGAAAGTACACCGGTTTATTAAATTTGAGACCGATACCTATGTCTGATACCATTTGCTCATCTCTTAATGATGTTATTCTAATTTTAAATAATTCTAATCTAATTCTAATTCTAAGGTCGTGCATGGGTGTTGCTAAGTTGCTTTTTGGGCTACGGACTTGTCAACCCCATTTGATGGAGGATGCGGTATCTCGGTTCGATGATGGCCTTAGAAAGGCTATAGAAGACATAGTAGTGGGTGGTGGCCCCTTCTTTGGTGACCTCCAGTGGCGTCTAGCATCTTTGCCAATGCGTCTAGGTGGTTTGGGGCTCTTCTCAGCCCGAGATGTTGGGGCTTATGCCTTTGTGGCGTCTAGAGCTCAGTCTTGGGAACTACAGGATCATATCCTTCGAAACGGTGGGGTCGTCGGGCTTGACCCAGACTATCAACAAGCGCTCGAACGCTTAAATGTCTCTCTCCCAGACTTGGATATTGGCGGTTTCTCTAACAAGGACACCGCCCCCTCGAAGCCGCAAAAAACTTTGGCGAATGCACTTTTTAGCAAAATCGCTCAAAGCCTGGGAGAAGCTTTTGATTTGTCACCCCGCCAGAAGGCGGTGTTTGAGTGTCTGAAGGGTCCCCATGCTCAGGAATTTTTGACCGTTATCCCGATTGAGGGGTTAGGACAATGCATGTCGGCAATAGAATATAGAACCATTCTCAAATACCGGCTAATGATCCCTATGTACCCAGAAGATGAAACCTGCCCGATATGTCGTAAAGCTTGCATGGATAAATATGGGGAGCACGCAGTTCACTATAAAGAGCTCCCTGGGTTTAAATATCGGCATGACTGGGTGCGAGATGTTTTGGAGGATATCTTAAGAAGAGCTGGGATTTCTGCTAAGAAAGAGGCCCCTGTGAATTTCCTCACGGACCCTATGGAAGGGAGATCTACTCTGCGACCAGCGGATCTGCTCGTCTTTGGCTGGGCTGGGGGGAAACATGCTTGTGTAGACCTCACGGGGGTTTCCCCTTTAGTTGGTTTAAGGGAAAACGGGTTTGTAGCTGGACTAGCAGCAAGAAAGGCAGAATCAAAGAAAGTGGATAAGCACGCTAAAGCTTGCGCAGAGAACCAACATGTCTTTATCCCTTTTGCCTTTGATACTTTTGGCTCCCTAGCGCCAGAAGCCATCAACTTCTTGACGAGGGTTCAACGGGTTATCCACAGCAATTGTTCGACCCCAAGGGGGCAGGGGTTTGTGTTTGTGTTCGGGAGGTTGGGGTTTGCAATTCAGAAAGGGTTGGCGGCGCAGCTTGTTGCCCGTCTACCTTCTGTTTTAATGTAACTTAACAAGTTTTCTGGTTATATTAAAAAAGTATTGGAGACAAAAAAAAAATTCTCTATTAAAAAAAAAAATCTAATTTAATAATATTAAATCACTGTTCATTCAACTTTTTTTATTATATATAGCACTGTTCATTCAACTTCTTTTTTATTATATATATATATATATATATATATATAGGACAAAGATCCGTTAGGAACCACCCCTTATTGCGAGAACCGCGAGAACCAGTGTGAACACAAACAGTAATTCCTAAAAAAATCTAAAAAACACCCAAAAAATTTTTTTTTATTTTTTTACTATTTTTTTTTGAAAAAATCGCTATATTTTGTTAATAAAAAAAATAAAAAAAAAATTCAAAAAAAAAAAAAAAAATTTCGAGTAACAGTTATCCATGCACATGTGCATATGTGTCGTTTCTTTGTCAAATTCCGTAATTCATTACAAATAATAGTCAATTGCACTTTCATTTACACTACTACGTGTAATACACTATCTTTTACATTACCAATGTTAGAAATGCACATGTGCATCTATATGTATCAACAGGAAATAAGGTGTTTTGGTACACTACTTTCTCTTTCATCTATCATTCCATCCATAATACACAAGCATGCACATGTGCATTTCTGTCATTTCTTTGACAAATTCCGTAATTCATTACATATATTAGACAATTGCACTTTCATTTACACTACCATATGTAATACACTACTTTTTACATTACCAATATTAGAAATGCACATGTGCATTATATGTATCAACATGAAATAAGGTGTTTTGGTACACCACTTTGAATACACTTTCCCTTTCATCTATCATACCATCCATAATACACTACCATTACCTCCTACCATCCATAATACAATACTATTACCTCCTACCATCCATAATACAATACCATTAACAATATTTTCACTTTATTACATGTATGTAAACACCATTTATACCATCCAATCAACATATTACATAAAAAATTGACAACTATAACCAAACCATCAACCACTAGATATAACTAACCAAAAAACATGTATATGGGTCTACTTCTCCATTCAAAATCACAAACTTTTTGTACCAAAACACGTTATATCATGGTTATACCTAATTATGCACATGTGCATTTTGAATATTGGTAATGTAAAAAGTAGTGTATTACTAATGGTATTGTAAATTAAAGTGCAATTGTCTATTCCTGATAATGTATTACCGAATTTGTTGAAGTAATGATACATATGCACATGTGCATGGATAACTGTTACTCGAAAAAAAAAAGTTTTTTTTTTTTTTTTTTTATGGAACGAAATATAGCGATTTTTGGTTAAAAAATATTAAAAAAAATAAAAAAAAATTTTGAGTGCTTTTTTGATTTTTTTTAGATTTTATTTTGTGTTCACATTGGTTCTCGCGGTTCTCGCAATAAGGGTGGTTCTCGCATGAACCTTACCCTATATATATATATATATATAGATTCCTAATGAAGATAACTAGAACAGATGATCATGTAATAGTGTATTTTTCTTGTTGTATATCCCTTTTAGCTGCTTGCTAAGGAGGGAGCTTTCTTATTTTAGTGAATCATTTCTTTGGCTGGCAAAAAAATTGTTTTAAAATTTGAAAATATTATCAGTATATAAAATGTTTATAAATGTTTGGATAAAGAGTGGTATGTATTTCTATAGTTAGTTAATCTTAATTCATTATTTGTATATAAAATGTTTATAAATGTTTGAATAAAGAATGATAAGTATGTGAAAGATAAATCGAGAATCCACTTGAGTTAAGAAAACCCAAAAAACACCCTATGTAATATTTTCATTTTTTTCTAAAAAAAAAAATAGGGAATGTAACATAAATGTACTTGAACATTTTTATGAAAAAAAAATAAAAAAAAATGCCTACTATTTTTTTTAAATGTTCAAAATTTGTATTTTACATTTTTTTGGACATATATATTATGTAACATGAAAGTTTTAGCATTTTTTTTAAAAAGTAAAAAGGATTTTATTTCCGCCACCGACCTTGACCCCTGTTATTTTGAGGTCATATCGAGTATTCAGAGTTTGCCTCGATTTGGTACCGGATTATTTCCGATGTAATCATAAAAGGCTAATTTTTCAGGAATTTTAGACCAAATGTTTTGAAAACAAAATTTCTTATATCAAATTCAAAGTGCCATGCTATTATTACTTACTACTCGGTGTTTTTTTGTTTTTCTTTTATAAAAATGTTCAAATATATGTATATTAAATTTCCTATTTTTTTAGAAATAAAAAGTAAAAATGTTATATGAGTTTTTACAAAGGTTTCTTGACTTTACACAACTTAAATGGATTTTCGTTTAGCCTTCCCCATGATAAGTATTTCCATGGTTAGTTAATCTTAATTGATACTTTACCACGTACACTTTTGTTATGGAAATATAAATATACAATATTTGAATTCGTAAATAATAAGTTATATCAAAAGACCACTTTGTCTATTTGACTGTGATATCTTCTTTTTATATTTAAGAATAAGAAAACCCATGAAGTTTAACCTTGGCATTTGTGATTGACCAAGTTCTTGTAAGTCGAAAAAATAATATAGTTATTTAAGAATTGAAGGGGTAAGGTCCCAAAAACCTCATAAAAGAGAGATAGGACCATACCACCAACCGGTCTTTCAACCCTTCTGTAACGCCCCAAAACTCGAGTCTAAATATTTTATTTTGACATTTTATTAGGTTGGCATGAGTAAGTAGGATTTATTGTTCAAGTGGGTTATTTCACTAACAACCAAGTTATCTAACTTGGTTTGATAGTGTTGGCTATAGATTGAGAGTGGAAAAACAATGGGGCCAACTATGTTTAATTTACAATCATAAGAGACTAATGTGGGTTAAAAGGGAAGTTGGGATATTATAAGAAAATATCAACACACACAAACACACATTCGTGTGTGTTCTACGTCGATCAGAAGCTCCCAAAGGAGCCAAACCCTAGCTCAAGCTTATTTGCTCAAATTGAAAGGGGAATTCAACCCAAATCTAATGCATGTACCCGAATTCTTAGTCATCTAGCCCTAAAGATCACTTGGTAAGTTGTAATTTTTGATTTGGTGATTTTGATATGAAGTGGGTTTTGATCAACCCGCGAATTTGTATGAAATTGAGCATGAGAATGTATTAATATCATGATATAAAGCATAGATTACACGTGGTTTAGGTTAATTATATGATTAGAGATGAAAACCCACTTGTGGTAGTGAAGATGATGTTATGGATAATCATGTATGCTTAATTGTTGTGTAAAGTTTATGTATGATATTGTATGTAATGAGTAATTGTTAGTTAATTTGGGTATATTATGAGAATTATATGATTCAAGTGGAATTTGATGATGTTGATATGAACTAGTAAGAATATGCAATGAATGCTTGTACATAATGTTTTGTTAGTAGTACACCCGCCAAGTGTTCGATGAAATGCCTAAGAGAGCAAAATTGTGAAATTATATGAAAGTTGTGGGTAAGTATGTATAGAAGGTGCTTATGGTGTAGCCGTTAGCAAAATAATAAGTTAAGTGTGCTTAAGGTGGAGTCCATATGAGAATTCGGATTTGAATGTATGGTTTGGTAAAATTATGCATTAAGAACTTGTACCTTATGCTTCAATGGTGTGATGCTCGCCATGTAATTGATGCGCTTGATTTATGGTGACTAAGAGTGAATGTGTACGAATGTGAAATGAATAGTTTATTGATAAGTGATAATGTTGGAGTTATGTCGTGTACGTATGTAAGATGATAATTTTGATTAAGTGAATGTTGAACAATGCGGTTGTCGAATGTAGAGTTATGAAAACATAAGTATGTGTATATTGTGTAAGTGACTAGGTGATCATGTAGTTGTATGTGTTATACAACATTATGTATGAAATTAATATGATGTCATTAATATGGTCTATTATATCAACATAAATGCGTGTTCGAAATTGGAAGTTATATGCTAGAAGGTTGACTTTCTGAAAGTCAACAGAGAATCTATAGCATGGTTAGGCATTTTGACACAAATATAAGAATCGAGAGATCATGGAATATGTGTTAGATCAATTATGTGTCATGTGTGATAACGAATTTAGATTTCAAGGATATTGAAACTATGTGGTTGACCAATCATGTCGTATGCGTGTTAGTGAAAGTCAATGTAGATAAGAGTTGGAAAATGTGTGTTAATATGAATGAGCATGAATACTAACATTATTATGGCATGACGGCATGAAAGAATAGGAACCACACTAGCATGGACCAAGCATGGAAGGCTAACGGGTCAAGATGAGGCAAGCAAGCGGGTATGAACACGGATGCACAAGGTAAGTGATTTCCGTAATCACTTCTTAGTTTGTTTAAGTAATATAATGTTTTAATTAATTAAACATGATGTTGAGATCAAATATGTGATGAAGTCCTTCGTCGTAAATGATGGGAATAAAGTTGACCAAAACGCCCTTGATGGGTATATTGGGCAAACGATCTTAAAAGTAGTTTAGAAACAAGCTAATCGATTGGTGTAATGTTTTGGTCAAGTATGAAAGTGAGGAGTATAGGGTTTTGTATGTCGAAGACCTTTTTATGCACGAATACCCATAACGCGTAACACCCCAAAGATAAATGACACAATAAATAATAATAAACTAAATGTGGGATCCTAAAGAATATGTAGTAATATGGTACCTAAATGTGGGATCCTAAAGAATATGTAGTAATATGGTGCCTAAATGTGGGATCCTAAAGAATATGTAGTAATATGGTACCTAAATGTGGGATCCTAAAGAATATGTAGTAATATGGTACCTAAATGTGGGATCCTAAAGAATATGTAGTAATATGGTACCTAAATGTGGGATCCTAAAGAATATGTAGTAATATGGTACCTAAATGTGGGATCCTAAAGAATATGTAGTAATATGGTGCCTAAATGTGGGATCCTAAAGAATATGTAGTAATATGGTACCTAAATGTGGGATTCTAAGTTAAGAATTTCCTTAATCCAGAGGTAGAATTTTAAGTTAATATGATAGAATGTGAATTTACAAGCATGTAGGAAGAAACGAGAGGTTAAACGGATAAACGGTTCAAAAGTTATGCGCGTTTTAGCGCGTACGAACGACAAAACAACATCAGTTTTGCCAGACGCCTTATTTAGCTGTTTACGGGTGTTTCTGGCTACGGGTAAAGGCAAGGCCCGTCGCCGACGGCCTCCCCAAGTCTCAAAAGCTGAAATCTTGTTATTTAAGTTGATTTATGTATCGTAGGCTTCGGTTTGTTACCCGTGGACTACGACGGGTTTTCTAAACATGATTTGATCGATCCTTAGATGTTTATGGGCTATAAATCAAAGTCTAAGTCCCATGTAAATATTGTATGATTATGTAAAGATGTAGGAAAGGTATGTACGTATGTAGTTGTGTATGTATGTATGTGTAAAGACATATATAAGGGTATGCACGTAAGTAAAGTTGTAGGAAAGGCATGTGTGTATGTAGATGTGTATGTATGTTTGTATGTAAGTACGTATGCATGCATGAATTGATATGTTCGAATTTTAACGTTACTAATTATGCGTTTGAGGTCGGTATGTAATGCAGGAATGAGTACATCGGATTCTTATGAAATTTAAGCCGAACCCAGAATAAGAGAATGAGAAGGGTTATTCGAATGGATCAAGTTGCATTATTGAACGTTATTCAATCTTTAGTTATTTAAGATTAATGTTACATGATGTTGTCATCGACTAATGGCTAAGTTGTATGTGATGCCCACAGGTACTATACGGACTTCTTCTGTTGCTAAGGTAGTGAGGCGGACGTAGATCGAGTCAAGAGCAAGGATTGTACGGATAGATCGGTCACATAGTTGAAGTATATAATGTCTAGAAATCTAAATTTTAGTATGAATGTTGTGAATTCTTTTAAAGAACGTTTAACATTTTTGGAATTTGGAACCTTCGTGAAAGTAATGTCGTTAATAAGGAAAGAAATTTTAAAGCTCTTTTTCCGCTGCGTCATATTTAAGGTTAAACGTGTTAGGGCGTAACACCTTCTAACCTTGCGCGGCCGCGCATTGGTCTTACAGAAGGAAGAAAGAAACTAACAAGCGATAGTCACGCGCCCAAAGGAAACCTGAACCTTTGCGCCACCTTCCATTTAACAAGGGATCGAAACCCGGAGATCAATATGTCCGTCCAAATATCCAGACCGGGATATTATTTACCCAGACTTAGGATCTATCCAACTGTGTGCACACTGTAAGGTGTCACACCAGATTACAGCAGTAATCTTCTAGAAGAAATACCATCGTGCACCACCCAGACGGTTATAACCGTCTGGACACGTGTCACCATCACAAACATTCCTGAAATCACAACGATAGCATGTGATTGAAGAATGATCTCCACTTAGATCACTTTCCACGTGGCAATCCCCTAGCCATAGGATCAAGTCACGAGCCGTGTGCACCCACGTCAGATCAAAGCAACTTAACGAAGAGTAAAGAGACTTAACGGAAGGAAAGATAACCGCTACGGTGTTAGCATCTTCCGTTATCTTTTCAATAACAGATTTTCCCTCCCAAACTCTCGGTTATAAATAGGAGAATACTTCAGGTAAAAATTCAGATCCAATTTCACTACCTAAACACCTTTATCTTCTCCATACAAATACTTATTCTCACACTGGAGTCGGGTCAAGGAGAGAACCCTCTTCTCCCCTTGACGAGGCTAACGTGCTCTGTTTTGCAGAATCACCGGAGAAGGAGCTCGATTACCACTGAACCAATTGAGAGAGAACTAACCCTTTATGCGGATTCAAACCCCCTAGATATCTCGGTTCCGACCATTTATCTAGTGTTTCTTCATTGGCGCCCACCGTTTTTCTCAGTTTTTCTAGTTTCTATCTCGTTTCGGTTCAGTTCATTTCATTTTTCTGTTTTTTGCATATGGCAGAAAATTCATCTTCTCACCGACAGCCTGGTCCTCGACCAAATGTCGGAAACAATTTACCAGTCGAAGGGATGGTTGAAGAGGCCTCAGACGATAATGAGGTCCAATCTAATGGAGCAAATAACCCTGTTACTCTAGGGATATTTCCCGCAAATCCCGCCCAATCAATTCTACCACCGGGGGAAACTCCGATATCATGGTATGTCCGGTCACAAGGAGCATTAAATGCAGTATATACACAATTATGTGCTCAAACCGCTCCCGTAACACAATCGCGAAGGCCGGGATCTAGAGCTCATGCTTCCCAACGAGAAGAATCAACGTATGATGGAACAAACAGCTATCAGAGACAACACCATGAGTCACAGCCTCGTCAAAGGCAATCAGTTCATGATAGGTTGGGTTCCCATTGGGATGCTCACACCGATGAATCCGACCAAACGTATCGTTTGAGCGCAAACACCAGCGTATTCAACAGGCTGCACCCAAACTCTAACAAATCCAGGCCTCGAGCGGTTTACAACCCTGAGGCAGAGCATAATTACGACTTAGTTTACCGCCCTGCAGAAGCAGCGAAGAACTCGAAGTTTATACTGGAGATAGCTCTGGCTCCGTTAGAAAGGGCAAAATTACCATCTAACGTCGGCAAATTCAATGGGTTAACTGATCCTGACGATCATCTGAGAGTTTTCACCAGCGCAGGTTTGGTCGGCGGTTGGACTCTTCCGCTTTGGTGTCATTTGTTTGTTCAAACATTAACGGGGCCAGCGCGAATCTGGTTTGATAATCTACCAACGGGGCAAATCGAGTCATGGAAAGACCTGCGCCAAAAATTCTTAACACACTTCAGCCAGCAAAGGCGCTCCATGCGGGATACGTCCGATGTCATGAACATATGGCGTCGAGATGATGAAAATCTGGAAGATTTTATAACCAGATATAATAAGGAAGTATTGGAGATCGGTGGTGTCCACGAACAGCTAATCCGTGCTCAGTTTAAGTACGCGGTTAGATGTGACGACATGGTCAAAGTGCTATCCGGAACAGAAGGCCTCCCCAAGAGTTGGGGAAAGATAATGGCGGCGGCCAAGGTTTACGCACAAACGGAGAAAAACCTTACTACAAACAGACCACCACCACCACACAGCAGGCCCACAGACTTAAGTACAACGGGCGAGCGAAGATTCAAGAAATCATGGCGCGAGTCATCTGGAAGTCGCTCCTCTGAAGACGCTCGCGCAACGATTAACAAACTCTCTACTCAGAGAGATAACAAGCATGAAAACAGGGAAAGGCAGTGGACTCCACTGACAAAGACCCTGGCGGAAGTCCTGAGTACCGAGGATTATCAGTTTAAACCGCCAATCCCGATGAAGAGTAAACGTGGTCAGGACCTGGCGCAGTACTGCGAATATCATAAGGATACTGGACACACCAGAAACAATTGCATTTCCTTGCGCACCGAGATAGAGAAAGCCCTAAAAAATGGGGAGTTTACGCATCTACTCCAGAATATGCGCAAGGAGATAAAGCAAATCACCCGGGGAGAAGAAACCTCCAACAAACGGGCCAAGACTTAAAGGACTCTGCAGATTTCCCCGCAGGAAAAAACGTCAAAAATGGCAAAACTACCAGGGAGTAAGTTAAGTTCCATCTAATTATTAAGACTTTGTAATGCCTCTGCGCTTTATCCATGAATAAAAATTACAAAGTTTCTATCATCTGTATTTACAAAATGCATGCAATTTCTTTTTAGTAAGCACGAAAACATTATGGTAGTATAAAATAAGCTCCATTCGCGGTCGGTGATTACTTCACAAACGACCATAAACTCCACGCACGAGCTTCATACCAACTTCATTCGCCTTACTTAAAGTAAAAGCAATTGTACTCATGCAAAATATTGTAAAGGCATTCAAACAAATAGAAACATATTACTTTCAGCGTACAAATACGCCCTGACAAGATTCAAACACGGCAGTGTTTCGAGTTTTTACGAACAACGCAACAAAACAAGGATATACATCCTACAAAAAGAAAAAGGGGAAAACACAAATTGTTCAGAAACAAATTTCACCCTACTCTAAATCTTCTTCCTCATCAGGGAAGACTTCTTTAAGCTGTGTTACCGGATCGTCCGACTGCAGCGCTACATTTATCAACTCCATAACTGGGAGTTGTAAATTATTAAACTCCGCCTTCATAGAAGCAAGCGCAGCCGCAGTATCTACACCAAAGGTAGCAGACTTGCTATCATCCCAAGCAACTTTCAGCGCACTTGTTACATGTTGGGAGCATTCTGCATAACCTTGCGCATAACCATCCCGCCGCGCAGCAACCACTAAATCCGCAACAGTCTTATCCAGCTCTTTAGAGTTTAATACAGATTCAGCAACCTATGAAACCAATCAACAGCGGATTAAAACAAAGAAAAGAGAGAAAGAGCCAACGCAAGCGCATATATAAGGTAGGAACTTACACAGGCAATCCCACGGTCCTTCAGCCAGGTTAAGTCATTCCTTAAAGGCTCCAGCTCACTCTCTGCCGAAACCCGCGCCATCTCTGAATTTTCCAATTTCTCTTCGGTCACAGTCAAGCGGCGAGAGGACTCAGCATGTTCAGAACGCGCAAGCTCCAGGTCCTTTTTCAGTTGTTCCTGGTCAAAAACCAAAGCAGTAAGTTCCTCTAGTTCCTTATCCCTAATGACAAGAGTGCTTAAAGCTTGTACCTCCCGTTGCTCGCTACGTTCCCTATGAGAACGCGCTTCTGCCAACAAAGCCTCCAAATCAGTTTTCTCTTTCTTCAATCTCTCAACCTCCGCATCTTGATTCTTTAGCTTTTCAACATCAGCTTTGAGGTTATTTATAATAATACGAAGATTTGCCTTCTCCGCATTATCCTTTTCACAAATCTTCCTCCAGTTTTTTCGTTCTTCAGAAAGAAGAGCAGCTTCAGCCTCGACCTTTCTTTTCCAACCAGCAACAGACCATTCCTCAGTCTTCCGCTCAGCCTCAAACTTGGCTTGATCATCTTTTAGTTTCGCCATCAATTGGGCCAGACGTTTCTCATCATTGGAGAGTTTCTTCTGAGCCGCCACGAAAGATTTCTGCTCCTTATGCATATTATACCACTCCCGAACAATACGGTGGTGGTAGAAACATGAGAGGCGGTCTCAGCAACGTAAGACTGATAGGCCTGATCACAAGATCGGCTTTCCTGAAACTTGACCTCCCCAGGCGGAAATATCCCCTGCAGCCAATCTTGGCACACATGCCAGTCCGCAAAATTATCTCCCTTCTTCAAATTCCAGACAGGAGCGTGAAGGTCAGCAGCATCTTTCTCCGAATAGCTCCGATAGTAATAATCTCCCAAAGTCTCCTCTGGACGGATGGGAGATTGCTTACTAACACCAGCTGATGAGTCTTGTTCTTCAACTGTTGTCCTCTCAACATGCTCCGGCGTAGTATCTGAAGGAGCATGAGTAGGAAATTTTTCGGTTGACCCTCTCCCTTGATCTTGAGTAACCACCTCAGGAGCCGAAGGATTATCCGTATCATCCACCTTACCTAGGCCAGCATCAGCAGGCCTCTCGATTTCAACAGGCTTCTCCGCATCGTCATCAGCGCCTGCTGCAGCGTTCGATTGAACAGTTGCAGAAGCGTGCGGATGAGTAGGAGGAAGTTCTTCATGCACCACAGCTTGAACGTCTGTGGGAGTTGGAGCAGCAGGAGTTACTGTAAAAGTAAAAATCCATAAAAATCTAACGTGTAAAAAGAAAAAAAGATGCTGCTTACCAGGAACAGATTCCGTAACAAAAGCGTCAAGATTCCCCCTTCGAGTAATCTTCTTTCTTTGAATCTTCTTAGGAGGCTGATCCTCCGCGTTAGTATCAGTTTGTTTTCTCTTGCTCGCTCCTCTTTGCACCAAATGCTCAGGACTAGATTCCAAGTCAATTGGATCATCTGGGTTGGAGGGAGGAATATCAGCAGAATCTTTCGGTTCTGGTTTCGGTCGCCGAATAGTAACTGCAGGCGTAAGACCCTCCAAAGTATCAGAAACCACCACATAATCACACTTGTCAGAAGAATGGTGCATACCTTTCTTCTCAACATTTTTAACTTTGAAAGATTGAGTCTTTCCTGCATCACCTTTCTTGGGCGCAACATTACTAACCGTAGCGCGCCTTTTCCTCTCAGGGCCTACGCCCAAGTTTGACAACTCACCTATAAAGCGCAAAGAACAATTAAGGCGCGAGTAAAAAATTAAGACGGACAGTGTGCACAATCTTACCTGCGCCAGCAGCAGGAGGATCAGACAAATCCGCGTCCCGCGGAAGAGAAAAATTCCTTGCAATATGATCATACCAAAATTCTTCATCAGGATTTTTCTTAATGGTGCCCATTCTCCCCCCTTCTCTTTTGTAGGCAACAACATACAATGAAACAACTGCAAGAGAAAGAAGACAGGCTCAAAAAAAAAAAAAAGAGAGAGAAGAAGAAGAAAAGAGAAACTTAAACCATACCATGGCCCCCCTCTGTGTATACAGGCTTGTCATCCCGATCCCTCTTCCAGTTTAAACTCATCCCAGCCCCAACAAGGGCTTTCTCCGGCAAAGCAATATTAGGTACATCCTTCAGATCCTGGTACCAAGTTTCCTCAGAAGGGGTCCGGAGTGTTTCAATAGGAACATCTTCTTTTCCCCTCAACACCATCCTCACCGGAATCACTCCGGCCTTGATAAAGAAGAATTTCTGTTTCCAATCATGGAAAGATTTCGGAGGATTGAGCAAAACCTTCTTTGCAGTAGCTCTCTGAACAAAAGAGTAAAACCCCTGGGTACAGTGCATTTGATGAAATACCCTAAATCGAGGAACGGTCGGCTCAATATTCATAGTCCGACACACGTACTCAAAGTGTCGAACCCTGACCATACCAATAGGATGCAGTTGAGAAAGATGAATATTATAAAATGTAAGGATGTCAAAAAGAAACGTCGTTGCAGGCAAACGAAAGTTGCCATCACAGAAAAAATCCCAAAAGAGGGTAATATACCCAGACGGAGCATCTGCCGCCGTCTGCCCTTCTTCAGGGTACAGAGCACCCCAACTTTCCGGAAACTTAAGATTCTGAATCAAACCGTCAAAAGACCCCCTCGGCCACTTCAATGGTGGAAGTTCAGTAGACATCTCTTCAGCAAGACCCTCTTGATGTTCTCCGATCGACATAAACAGAGGAAGGACGGATTTTTTTCAAAAGAAAAAAAAAAAGAAAGGTAGGGGAAAAGTTTCAACGAAACAATGATGGCAATAGGAGGTTACCCAAACGTTATATACTCATCGCAATAAATAGCATCGGGAACCATCACAGCAATTTTTCCGGATATCACAGTCCCTCAGAAGAGCAGAAAAAATACACACGCGTCTACACACGCGCGTGAAAGGCACGGATGACAGCATGTACCTGACAGTGTCAGCCTGACCTACAGCCCTAGCTGTACCATCCTATAAAGACAAAGGATTTTCAAAATCCTCAAAATAAAATGGAGCCTTCTCATAGAAGATTTCTCACCCAAAAACATCTCTCTCTCCTAAGTCCAGTGCTCCACTTATTTGCACAAGTACAACACTCGACTGGGGGGACTTGAAGGGGTAAGGTCCCAAAAACCTCACAAAAGAGAGATAGGACCATACCACCAACCGGTCTTTCAACCCTTCTAACCTTGCGCGGCCGCGCATTGGTCTTACAGAAGGAAGAAAGAAACTAACAAGCGATAGTCACGCGCCCAAAGGGAAACCTGAACCTTTGCGCCACCTTCCATTTAACAAGGGATCAAAACCCGGAGATCAATATGTCCGTCCAAATATCCAGACCGGGATATTATTTACCCAGACTTAGGATCTATCCAACTGTGTGCACACTGTAAGGTGTCACACCAGATTACAGCAGTAATCTTCTAGAAGAAATACCATCGTGCACCACCCAGACGGTTATAACCGTCTGGACACGTGTCACCATCACAAACATTCCTGAAATCACAACGATAGCATGTGATTGAAGAATGATCTCCACTTAGATCACTTTCCACGTGGCAATCCCCTAGCCATAGGATCAAGTCACGAGCCGTGTGCACCCACGTCAGATCAAAGCAACTTAACGAAGAGTAAAGAGACTTAACGGAAGGAAAGATAACCGCTACGGTGTTAGCATCTTCCGTTATCTTTTCAATAACAGATTTTCCCTCCCAAACTCTCGGTTATAAATAGGAGAATACTTCAGGTAAAAATTCAGATCCAATTTCACTACCTAAACACCTTTATCTTCTCCATACAAATACTTATTCTCACACCGGAGTCGGGTCAAGGAGAGAACCCTCTTCTCCCCTTGACGAGGCTAACGGTGCTCTGTTTTGCAGAATCACCGGAGAAGGAGCTCGATTACCACTGAACCAACTGAGAGAGAACTAACCCTTTATGCGGATTCAAACCCCCTAGATATCTCGGTTCCGACCATTTATCTAGTGTTTCTTCAAGAATGTAACTAATAAATCTCGTTTAATTAAATCATCTAAGAAAATGTGTAGTGGGGCGTTATGCACCCACATAAAGCCCTTATAAAGCCCCAAACACCATTACGAAGGGCTTTATGAGACACAAAATTAGTGGGGCGTGATATATATAGCGCTAGTATGTGGGGAGGTTTTCAAACTTTAACCAATCAAATTTATGCAAGGTTTTTTATAATTAATTAATAAAATTGAAAACTAATAATTAGGTATTGATGGGTAGGGGCTTTATGACTACGGACTCTAGTGATATAACGCCCCATAAAGCCCCTGTGTGACGTGCCATGACACGTGTCGCATAACACCCCACAAAGGGCTTTATGACTACGGATGGCCTAAGTCGAAAAAATATTATAGTTATTTAAGAATGTAACTAATAAATCTCGTTTAATTAAATCATCTAATTTCTTTAGCCTTTTAGGTCATGTGATATACTTTCACGTCCCTTAACTACACGTAGGCGTCATATCACTCACTTGACCCTTTTTTCACTTCACTTCACACCAAGAAAATGGTTTACCCCCATTAGCGCCTTTAAATTAATTAAAATACATATATATAGAATGTTGTGAGTGTGCAAATTTCTCAATTCTTGATTCCTCTCTCTCTCTCTCTATATATATATATATATATATATATATCCTAGTTAACTTATTAACACATGAAACTTTTAATGCCCCCGAACACCCTCCAGGATCGGTATGACAGGTGTTAACGGATGTCAACTAGAATTAACACCTATAGGTGTTAGAGTATATCAGCCGACCTTATATGTCGAGTTTACTTTTAGAGTAAATTGCCAAAATCGTCCCTAAGGTTTGGGTGTGTTTGTCAGTTTCATCCAAAACAACTTTTTTGTACCATATTGTCCGACACTTTTGTGATATTTTGCCATTTCATCCAAACGTCAAACTTTTTTGCCAAAATCGTCCATGAGATTTGGGATTTTTTGCCATCTGCATCCAAATATTTGACAAGAAATATAAAGCAAATTAGATATTTGGATGAAAATGGCTAAAAATCTCAAAAGTAAAAGACTATATTGTACAAAAAATATTATTTTGAATGAAACTGATAAATATACCTAAAACTCAGGGACGATTTTGACAATTTACTCTTTCTTTTAACAGAAAGTCTAGGTGATTTAACTGTTTTTAAATCTTGGAAACTAATAGTAGTAAATTATTACGGGTTTTTAATACTTGGAAATTAATACTAGTAAATTATTACGGTAAAATCAGGAAAATAGCCATTTTAGTAAAAAATATCTAATTAATCATTTGATTATTTATTTAAAACATAATCGTTTTAACATTTAAATCCTTACGCCTCAGCTTAAATAATATATATATATATATATATATATATATATATATAGGTTGAGGATCATTATAGAACACTAATTATTGCGAGAACAACTCTAAATCACTAAATTTTGGGATTTAAGATTCATATTTTTTAAATTTTATGTATCTTATATTCATATGTGTATTATGTATACATACAAAACCATATATTTTTAGCTACACATAACCTACACATATATGTAGATAATTTAACCTACATGTATGTAGGTTATATAGAAACTGAAAATTTTCCATATTTTGTATTGAATTCTAGTGTGAGAAACAATAAATTTTACATTTGTAACATTTCCATTTACTTGTTAGGCTTTTAGGATTGAAAAAATGGGTGATTCATTGTGTTCTGCGTGTTCTCGCAATATTTAATGTTCTGCATAGAATATATATATATATATATATAGGGGATGGATCATGAGAAAACTAGTTTAAATGAGAAAACCAAAAAACTAACTAAAAAAACCTAAAAAAATACCAAATTTTTTTTTTTTACAATTTTTTAATAAAAAATCGCTACTTTATATGTATGGAAAAAAATTTTCAAAAAAAAAAAAAAAAATTTTGTTGTACTGCACATGTGCACTAATACGGAAAGCCTAAACCACTTAACCCACCCCCCACCGACACCCCCCAAAAACCTAAACCCCCCACACCCCCAAAACCTAAATTCACCCTCCCACCAAAAGCCTAACCCCCCCCCCACCCCACCCCCCAAAAACCTAAACCCCCCACCCCCCACCCCCCAAAAACCTAAAACTAAACCCTAAACATAAACCCGAAAAAAACCTAAACCCCCCACCCCCAAAAAAAAACCTAAACCCCCCCACCCCCACCCCCCAAAAACCTAAACCCCCCCACCCCCACCCCCCAAAAACCTAAAACTAAACCCTAAACATAAACCCAAAAAAAACCTAAACCCCCCACCCCCCCCCCCCCAAAAAAAAAAAAAAAAAAAAACCTAAACCCCCTCCCCCCACACCCAAAAACCTAATCCTAATCCTAAACCTCCAAAAAAAACTAACCTTAAAAGCTAAACTAGACTCAAAAAGCTAATTTTAAGCATGTAATGCAATTGTAGTACATGTTACATTGCACATGTGCACTACTATAATAATAGTGTTGAAAACAAGACGACACCATAAATCTTTTTTTATGTCATAAAAAATATGCTCGAATATACTTGAATGAAAGATAAGAAAATTTGTGATCTTATGGTGCCATTTTTGTTTTAAAATGATAACGTATGGAGAAATGGGAAATGTTTGAAAAGTTATATATTTTTTGTTCCAATTTTACCCCTCCTTCATTAAAAGTCCCCCCTCCTTCATTAAAATTCTCCCTCCCCCTCCTTTTTAGTGGATTTTAGTTAGTTTTCTAGTTTTCTCATTTATATCTAGTTTTCTCATGATCCTCTCCCTATATATATATATATATATATATATATATATATATATATATATATATAGAGAGAGAGAGAGAGAGAGAGAGGAAGTGTAGAATACAAATCCCCTAATCATACATTACGTACACAATGATAAATGCCCTACACTTGTCCCTGATTCATTTTTCCTATGCATACGTGATTAGTGTCCGAGTTTGTGAGTCCGAGTTTATCACCATGCGATTTTGGAGATATAACATGCGAACAACCATTTTTGTGAGTCAGAGTTTGTGAGTCCATGCGATTTATGAAAATGTCAGGGTTTGTGAAGCCATGCGATTTTGGACATAACATGCGAACAACCATTTTTGTGAGTCAGAGTTTGTGAGTCCATGCGATTTATGAAAATGTCAGGGTTTGTGAAGCCATGCGATTTTGGACATAACATGCGAACAACCATTTTTGTGAGTCAGAGTTTGTGAGTCCCATGCGACTTTATGAAAATGTCAGGGTTTGTGAAGCCATGCGATTTTGGACATAACAGGCGAAACAACCATTTTTGTGAGTCAGAGTTTGTGAGTCCCATGCGACTTTATGAACATGTCCGGGTTTATGAAGTCCGGGTTTGATATACAGAAGATCTAACGGCTGGGGTCATCGTGTACAATTTGTAGGATAAGGGGTATTGTACAATAACCGGCCTCTCTCTCTCTCTCTCTCTCTCTATATATATATATATATATATATATATATATATATATATATATATATAGGTGAAGTATAGGAAGAAAACTCACTTGAGTTGAAAAAGCTCAAGAAAAACCCTATGTAACATTTTTAATTTTTTCTAAAAAAAACAGAGAATGTAACATTCGGTAAAAATCTTAGGGTCTAAAGTTTTTTTTTTTTTTTGAAAAAAACCCTATGTAACATTTTTATTTTTTGAGTAAACTGCCATTTTGGTCCCTGAGGTTTGGTCACTTTTGCCACTTTAGTTCAAATCTTAAACTTTTTGCATCTGGGTCCTTGTGGTTTCAGTTTTATTGCCATTTTGATCCAAAAATGAAATCAGATCAGATTTCTTAAAATAACCCTGGTTTTTGTCCTTTTCCTCAGGGGTAAATTGGTCATTTTAAGCATTTTATTATATCTCATTATTAATTAAAAGAGTAAATTGGTCTTTTGTCTCTCCTCTCACTCATCCTCTCTCCTCTCTGTTAGTTCTCTCTCTCTCTCCCCCTCTCTAAGCAACATTCAAACACCACATTCAAATACTACTGCAGGATCGATTAGGGTTTCGGTGGAGTGGCAGTTGAAGGGTTTTAGTTGACGGTGATGTTAGGTACAATGGTGGGTGTAACACCCCAAAAACGGGTTTGGTAATCAAACCACGTTAATACTAAAGGACGGGTAAAGTACCGTTAGTGGTAAAAGTAACCTGATAAATATTAGGATTTAAATAAATAAACTTAATATTAAATAAAAGTTGAACGAAAACTTTTGAGGAAATAAAAGTTTATAAACAGCCCGAGATAATGGGACTTAAAATAAACCGAGTCGTACCCGAAAATATAAACCCTTATCTTATAAGTTTAATGTCGGATATAAATGAGATGGAAATAACTAGGAATAAATAACCTAGTTAATCACAAGTCTTGTAGTAATGAGGAAACTTGACTAAAACACCCTAAATAAAACTTGGGAAAAAGTGAAAGGGGCCAAAGTGGGACAAGTGCAAACTAATTTTAATAAAACAAAAAATTAAAACACCGTGTGTGTTTTGGTCGACTTCTTCCACAGGAGCCAAGGAGAACTCCTTGTTCAAACCCTAACAAGTCTAAATCCAAGAAATAGTAAGGCCAAATCAGTCCCAAATCGAAATCCAAGCTTATATTAGTGATCACCTAAGTAAAGGGATCACAAGGTATGTCAAATCTCATCTTTTGGTTATGTCTTGAATTTTGATGTAAACATGAAATCAAAAATTAAGCTTGCATGACCAATGTTTGAATTAAATTGGGGATGAAATCATGTCTAGGAGTAAACCCTAGTCAATAGCTAATTAAATTGGTGTTCAAAATATAAATTTCATGATTATCCATTTATATGTTAAATGAGTTTTATAGAAATAAGATGAACCCTAGAATTTTGACTATCAAAATGGTGTTAACTGATTTACATAAGATGAATCTGAGAATAGTATGCATGCTAGACATAATGGAATCAAAATTTATGTTTATATTTGGTAGAAATAACTAGTTATGAACTAGTTTGTAAATGTGTAAAAATTATGCCCATTAGGTGTTTGATAAAATGCCTAAGTGAAATCGCGCGTCTACTCGGTTGTATGTAGAATTTGACTTGATTGGGTATCCGTAGGAACGCCTAATAACATGATAAAAAGGGGTTTCATTTATAGATGAAAACCTGTAGATGTTGTCTAATGAATAACGTGTCTTTGATAATAGATGGGTTTGCCTAAATGAGTTATTGAACGCAAATTTGTATTTTAGTATGATTAAGGGTAAATGACTTTTATAAGTCGTATCAACCAATGATGAAGACGAATAGTAGATTCGACATAGAATTCGGAAGATGGAATAGTCGTATGTGATAATGACTAATCTAACCGTCTTATGAATTATGATGATAGTTTGACCCTTGATAAGCTAGGTGGAGGCTTGGAAAGGAAGCGGGTCAAACGAATCAAGTGTGAAGGAAAAGCATGTTTTGGATGCAAGGTAAGTAAAGCTTACACTCTCTTTTTTATAGAATGTTTAATCATTATAAGGATTACGAATATGTTAAGCTAATGGTTAAAATGTGGTGTTCCGACGTAATTGATACGGCTCGGAATAAGTAAAAATGATGGAAAACCATAATGGGTGGTAAAAATAGGTAAATGGTAGTATAGTCATGGAATGACAAACATACAATGAGTTTTGAAATGTTGCCCTATGGGATAACTCATAATAATGATGGGGATAAAATGGTAATTAGTTGCGTGTCGACAAATGTAAAATAAAGTTAAAAGATACCCTACGGCGTAAGCCGAAATGAGTTAAATAACGAAGTGGTAAATATACATACCATTCAAATACAAATGCAAAACGTTTGGTCGTTTAGACCAAATGGGTTAAATGGTGATTTTTAGCGCCATTTGACAAATAGCGACTAATGAGTATTGTCAAGTCTAGTGCTCACAGGATAAAAACGGCTTATCATAGCTATAAATTAGCAAAATCATTAATGCAAGGTATTAAAACGGCTCAATACTTGACCCGAGCCAGGTGCGCATATTTTGTATTGTAGTTATAAGTGAATTTTGGTCAAATATTAGTGAATGCCCTTTGTCGTAAAAATGAAGGAATAGAATTTACCAGAAAGCCCTTAATAGGTAAATTGGGCAAACGACTCATATGGGTTATTTAGGAACTCGTATGGTAATTATGGAATATAGATAGATACGTTATATGTGGAAATGTAAAGTGCGAAAAAAGAAGAGTGAGATTAATGCATAAATGCATAAGACCTTCTAAACGGGTCAAAACGGGTTACGCACATAACTTAGATATTGGCCGCGTAGCTCACAAATGTTATGAATTCGGGATAAAGAATTTGAGTTAGTTACATGGGCGTATGCCCCATGACTATTTTGAAATAAGTTCGCGATTTTGAATACAAACGGGTCAAAATGTTGAATTTGAATAATAAGCCGAATGTTTAAAAAATTAGAATTTTAATAGTTCGAATGTTTAATTTTAACTCCACAAGATGGAGAATTAAATTATGAACGCGTAGGAAAAAGAATCGTGCAAAACGGACAAGTAGATAAAAAGTTATGACACATTTAAGTTGGAATTTGGTTAAAAACTTGAGCTGGGCAGAAAATGCAGACCCAGAACCAGACCTGCTGGAAAATTGACTCCCCCGCGGCACGCGACGGGGAGCACTGAACCTGGCACGACACGCGGGACCGCTCACGGCCCGCGAAAGTTCAAAGGAAGTCTGTCGCGTGCCGTGACAGACTAAATTCCGAAATTTTATTTTGTTTTCATTTGTTTGATGTCGGAACTTGAATATACATGTTCATACGTTATCAAAACAAACATTTAAGTTGGTTTTGATGCTAGGTGATGTTGGGAATACCCCGGATGGTGATCAAGCATAAAGTCAAGAACCGAACACAACACTTTTGAAGCTTCCGTGATTGATATCTTTTGTTTTAACTTAAATGCGATCAAGTAACCCTTGATGCCACTTATTGTACATTTTAAACTAGTAGCGATGTTAATCCTAAATACTCTAATCATGTATGAATATCAAACTTAACAAAGTTTTTGTTAACCTATATTTTACGCAAACTAATTGCGTATTTAGTGGTAAAACCATATTAAATTAGGTCAGGTGTTACAAGTTGGTAATCAGAGCTCAAGGTTGTTAACAAAGCATGTTCGGTTCGAGGCTTGATCGCCAAATCCGGTAAGTATATTACATTAATGGTGTAGCATGATTTAAGTGTTGTGAACAACATAAGGGGTTATCGGGTATGTAAGACCCAGCTTAATATTACTAAATTTAACGATAATAAACTTGCATTTACTACAAATCTGTAGAGTTTACAAAAACTTTGATGATTTTAAAACCATACCTAAACATAACATTCACGTTATAATCCTACTAAACAATACACAAGACAGAACAACAACAAGAGTTTGCAAATTTTTAATACAAAATAGATCAAGTGCGGAAGCGATGAGTTGTGTGTTCGGTTCAGATGCATTTGCTTGACCATCATCCACTTACTTGCGATACCTAGAAACTGAAAAAATTTGGGGCAAACATTAGTATTAAATTCCTTGGGAATTGACTTAATCGAATCTACGTTCGAAAACAATTTCGATAAATCAAAAATATAAAATTTCAGCATATATAACTGGGCGCTACCGTAACTTACGGTAGCCGCCGTAAGTTACGGTGGGCCCTGGGTAACAAAGGTCTGCCATAACTCAGGAGGAAATCACCGTAACAATTCACTGGCTACCGTAAGTTACGGTAGCCACCGTAACTTACGGTAGCTGCTGAATGTTCATTCTTGTCTTTGCAGCTTTGCCAATTCATTTCCTACATCTCAGTAATTTAATTTCGAACACGTTTTTCACATGATCATAGCTAATTACTCATGTTTAGATTTTTCCGACTATCACGTTTCGCTCCCCTCCCGAGGGATTGCACACGCACTAACTTACTTGCTTGTTTCCAAGGATTCGAGATTGCCTTTTTATGCTACTTGACATGCTTAAACTTTGAACTTTAACTCCTGTATCAGGAGTTAAATTTCTCAACTAGTTTAGCGTGTCCGCTACCCGGCTTACGCTTTGTTTATAACCAATCATTAAGTGATGGTAATCAACATCAAAGTTTACTTCTTCAACTTGTTTTAACCCGTTTGGATGCTGAAATTTATGCACCATTCGGGATATTTCAAGAATCCATTTCTATCAATTGTTTTGACCCGTTCTACTTGTTTAAGGCATATATTCACTTTCGTGACCTATTGGTTTATCTTGTTTACCATGTTTCAACATAACAACATAAGAATAACAAATAAACATGATGTAACGAAACGGTAAATTTTGTACCTTTAGGGCACACCCTTCCCACGCGTGTTTCCTCCCGCTTGTCCGCTTGATGATCCGGACTCCTTGCCTAGAGAGTTCAATTCATAATTGATTTAGAACTCCTTTATGATCATTAACGCATCATTACCAAAATAATCAAATCTGTGTTTTCATCCAATTTTTAACATTTTAATCTCTACTTAGGCATTTTATCAAACACCTAGCGGGTCAAATTTTTATACGAGCCAAACCAAGTTCATGACTTGAAATTAGCATCTAATTTAACTTCAATTAGACAATTCTACACATGTCTTAACATCAATATTTCTGAAATTACTTCGCCAATTCAGATTGCGCTAGAACAAGAGTCATAATTCTAGTATTTATCAAGTTTCTTCAAGCTCATTAATCCCCTACCATGTAAACCCCAAACCTTACAAACATGATGCAAGGTTTTCACAAGAAATCACCTAGGGTTTAACTCTAGACATATTACTTCAAGATTCATTCATGCATGACATATTTAGGCTCAATTTCAGTTTTTTTTCACAATTAACCTAGAATTCATGATGGATCAAAATACCAAAATTTTACATACCTTTTGATCCCTACAACGAGGTAATCATTAATTTGTGTTTAGAACTTGATTTGGAGCAGATTTGCAGCTTCAATTTGTGAATTTTATGAAAATTTTAGGGTTTGGAATAAACCCCTGGTCGCCCTCCTTCTGTTCGATCGACACACACCCACCAGTGTGTGGTTTGTGTGTTTTGTTTTCTATTTCAGCATTTAACTTTCAGTTTTGACTAGTTTAGTCCCTCCACTTATCATCTAGCTTTAAGTTTTAGTGTTTTAACCTTAGTGTAAGTTATCTCAAGACTTGTAATTAACTAGGTTAAAATTCCTAGTTGGTTAATTCTTGTTTATTTATACTTTATAATTCTAATATAAAGGTTTATATTTTCGGGGTGTTACAAGTCCACCCCCCTTAAAAAGGGTTTCGTCCCCGAAACCGAATTACGTACCAAATAAAGTAGGGTAGAGCCGTTGCACTTCTTCGGATTCCCATGTGGTATCCGCACCCTTCCGGTGTTCCCATTTAACCTTTACTTGATTGATCTCTTTGTTTCTCAAACTCTTCGCCTTACGATCTAAAATTGCAATTGGCTTTACTGCATAGTTGAGACTGTTATCCACCTCGATATCATCGTAGTGGACATGGGCAGTTTCGTCTGCTAAACATTTTCGGAGATGTGACACGTGGAATGTGCTATGTATTCCACTCAATTCCTCAGGCAGTTCGAGACGATATGCTACCTTACCAACCCGCTCGGTGATTCTGAATGTTCCAATAAATCTTGGGCTCAATTTTCCCCTTTTTCTGAATCGGATTATCCCTTTCCACGGCGATACCTTCAACATTACATTATCGCCCACTTGAAATTCAATTGGCCTTCTTCGTTTATCCGCGTACGACTTTTGTCGGTCCTGAGCCGTTTTTAAGTGAGTTCGGACCAAGTCGATTTTCTCATTCGTAGTTCGGATTATATCTATAGGTGCTAGTTCACGTGGACCCACTTCTCCCCAACATACCGGGGTTCGGCATTTTCTTCCATATAACATTTCATACGGGGCCATTCAAATGCTCGCGTGATAGCTGTTGTTATATGAAAATTCGACTAAGGGTAGATGGACATCCCAACTACCCCCGAAATCGATAATGCAAGCACGCAACATGTCTTCTAACATTTGTATTGTTCTTTCACTTTGCCCATCCGTTTGAGGATGGTAAGCAGTGCTAAGGAATAGCTTAGTTCCCATTTACTCTTGGAATTCACGCCAAAAGTCCGAAGTAAACCGGGTATCTCTGTCAGACACGATGGATATCGGTACTCCGTGGCATGCCACGATTTCATTTGTGTACACCTCTGACATCTTTTCAGATGTATAAGTCTCACGAATCGGGATGAAGTGAGCACTTTTAGTCAATCTATCCACAACTACCCATATGGCATCAAAACCACGGCTCGTTTTGGGCAGTTTGGTCAATAGGTCCATTATAATTTGTTCCCATTTCCAAACCGGGATTTCTAACGGTTGGAGTTTACCGTATGGCTTTTGGTGCTCCGCCTTGACTTGTAGACATGTCAAACACTTTTCCACGTATTTCACGACATCTCTTTTCATTCCGGGCCACCAATAGTTTTGTTTTAAGTCGTTATACATCTTGGTCGCTCCCGGATGAATGGAATAACGAGACTTGTGAGCTTCATCAAGTAGAAGCTTTTTAACTCCACATGTGTTAGGAATCCAAATTCTATTGAAACGTGTCTTCAAACCATGACTGCCTACCTCGAGATCTTTAACTTGGCCAATAATCCTTTCCTTTTTCCAGTTTTCCGTCTTTACTGCTTCATCTTGTGCTCCTTGGATTTGTTCTAGCAAGCCCGAGGTCACAATGAGCTGCAATGATTGTACCCGTATTGGGGTATAATCTGCTTTTCTGCTCAACGCATCAACCACTACATTGGCTTTCCCGGGATGGTAGTGTATTTCACAGTCGAAATCCTTGACCGTTTCCAACCACCGCCTTTGTCTAATGTTTAATTCCTTCTGATCGAAGAAATATTTCAAACTTTTATGGTCGGTAAAGATTGTACATTTTACCCCATATAAGTAATGTCTCCATATTTTTAAAGCAAACACTACTGCCGCCAGTTCCAAGTCGTGAGTTGGGTATTTCTTTTCATGAATCTTCAATTGCCTCGAGGCATAGGCGATGACCTTGCCTCGTTGCATTAAAACACATCCGAGCCCCGAATGCGACGCATCCGAGTAAACCACCATGTCGTCAACCCCTTCCGGTAATGTTAACACCGGAGCGTGAATCAACTTTTCTTTGAGCGTTTGGAAGGCTTCCTCTTGCTTGATGCCCCATACAAACTTCTCCTCCTTGCAAGTTAATTTGGTCAATGGTAAAGCAATTCTGGAGAAATCTTGTATGAATCTCCCCGATAATATCCCGCGAGCCCTAAAAAGCTTCTGATTTCTGAGGGATTTCTTGGAGGGTTCCATTTTGACACAGCTTCTACTTTTGACGGATCCACTAGTACTCCACTGGCACTAATGATATGCCCAAGAAACTGCACCTCACGTAACCAGAAGGCACACTTTGAGAATTTTGCAAATAGCCTTTCTCGTCTGAGTGTCTCTAACACTTCTTGCAAATGATGTACATGCTCAGTTTCGTTCTTCGAATACACTAAAATGTCATCGATAAATACAATTACCGACTTATCCAACATAGGTATGCAAACCCGGTTCATGAGGTCCATGAAAGCCGCGGGTGCATTAGTCAACCCAAAGGGCATTACAAGGAACTCATAATGCTCGTACCGTGTACGAAAGGCCGTCTTCGATACGTCCTCCTCTTTGACTTTCAATTGGTGATAACCAGATCTTAGATCAATCTTGGAGAACCAACTTGCCCCCTGTAGCTGGTCAAACAAATCGTCAATTCTTGGGAGTGGGTATCGATTCTTCACCGTGAGTTTGTTTAACTCTCGGTAATCGATACACATACGCATACTACCGTCCTTCTTTTTCACAAATAGGACTGGTGTGCCCCATGGGGACACACTCGGTCGGATAAACCCTTTGTCGAGCAATTCTTGGATTTGAGACATCAATTCTTGTAGTTCTGACGGCGCGAGTCGATATGGCGCCTTCGCCACGGGTTTGGCGCCCGGAATCAATTCGATCCCGAACTCCACTTCCTGTTCTGGTGGTATTCCTGGTAATTCTTCCGGGAACACATCTTCATAATCTCGTACCACCGACACGTCTCCAATTTTGAGGGACTCTTTCTCCGATTCGCTTGCGTATACCATGAAGCCCTTGCATCCGTGCTTCATAAGTTTGTGGGCTTCTAGTATCGAGCACACCACCGGGTTACCTCCTTTTTCACCATATATCGTAACGTGTTTTCCGCTAGGAGACGTTAGTTTTATTTCCTTTCAGAAACAAACTACTTTTGTGTGGAATCGGGACAACCAATCCATCCCTACAATGACTTGGAATTCTCCCATCGACATCGGGATCAAATCTACCGTGTATTCTCGTCATCAATGCTCAATTTACAGTTTTCACATACATCACAAACAATAAAGCTCTTGTTATTACCTATCTCTACTTCTAAAGGCATAGGCAATTTTGTTAGAACAAATGAAGGATGCCGAATAAATCCATATGAAATAAAGGATTTATTCGCATCCCTATCAAATAACACACGTGCGGGAATCGAGTTTACAGTAAATATACCTGAGACCACTTCAGGTTCGACCTTTGTTTCTGCAGCGGTCAATTGGAAAGATCTTGCTTTTGCTTTCGGGGTTTCACCTTTCGAGTCTTGCCCATCTTTCTTTCCAACCAGTTCCGGGCATTCCGATCTTTTGTGACCCGGTTGGTAACAATTGTAACAAACAGTCACTTTCTTCGAGCATGATATAGCCATATGTCCCGTTTTTCGGCATATGGGACAAGGCTTATCCTTGAAGCGACATTCGCCTTTATGACCCTTCCCGCAAATTTTGCAACTTGGCGACCCACCTTTTGCATCCGATTTCTTCGTTGTTTCATTTGTTCGTGCTTTCTTAGTAGGGCTTGGATTTACATCTTGTGCCCTTCGTTCACCCTGTTCAATGCTCTTTTTCAGTTCGATCTCCCTTTCCCGAGCAGCATTTATGATCTCGGTAAGGGTCTCATATTTTGAAGGGGTGATAAACTCCCTATACTCAGCACTCAACATGTTATGGTAGTAGTATATCTTTTGTTCTTCGTTTGTCACCAAGTCGTTGGAAAATTTCATCTTATCCATAAATGTTGCCGTGATCTTGTCTATGCTCTCACCTTTGTGCCTGAGTTGCATGAACTCTTCTTTGATTCGATTAACGACCTCCTTAGGGCTGTGGTGTTTAAGGAATGGCGTCTTGAACTCTTCCCATGTCATGACCTTCGCAGCTTCACTACCAATCTCTCTCTTTTTGTTATCCCACCAATCTTTCGCTTGACTCCTTAGTTGACCCGTACCAAAGGCTACGTAGTCATCTTCGTCATAATGGGTCCTCTCGAATACCCCTTCGATATCACTTAGCCATCGTTGGCACACTATTGGATCAACTTCCCCATTATATATTGGTGGTTTACATGCCATGAATTCCTTGTATGAACAAGGCTTTCGTCCTCCTGTCTTTTCCTTTGCTAAATTCGAATCATCTTCCAATTTCTTGATTCTCTCGTCTACTATTGATAAAACTGTGTTTTGAATTTTATCAATAAAGCCCAACAAACTGTTTTCGATTGCCTTTCCAACCTCTTCAGCAATCACTTCCCTCATTTGTTCGGTGACTTTTGGCACCGCATCATCATTACCTCCATCCGCCATCTTTATTACTGAAATGTTTACATATATTGTTAAACATTCCATTTATAACACATGCTTTACTTGTTTTGATTCAATCAAGTTCATAACTTGATTCAATCGTTCTTGTTTCATGCATTTCTTGTGTTTGAGTGAGCTTACACACTCTTTTTCATGCATATTTGTTCATGATTTATTTCTATATTCTCTAAATTTACTTAAACGATTAACTCTTACCGGATGCTTGATCAAGCTTGAACCGAACACTTATTGACAACCTTGAGCTCTGATTACCAACTTGTAAGACCCAGCTTAATATTACTAAATTTAACGATAATAAACTTGCATTTACTACAAATCTGTAGAGTTTACAAAAACTTTGATGATTTTAAAACCATACCTAAACATAACATTCACGTTATAATCCTACTAAACAATACACAAGACAGAACAACAACAAGAGTTTGCAAATTTTTAATACAAAATAGATCAAGTGCGGAAGCGATGAGTTGTGTGTTCGGTTCGGATGCATTTGCTTGATCATCATCCACTTACTTGCGATACCTAGAAACTGAAAATTTGGGGCAAACATTAGTATTAAATTCCTTGGGAATTGACTTAATCGAATCTACGTTCGAAAACAATTTCGAGAAATCAAAAAATATAAAATTTTAGCATATATAACTGGGCGCTACCGTAACTTACGGTAGCCGCCGTAAGTTACGGTGGGCCCTGGGTAACAAAGGTCTGCCGTAACTCAGGAGGAAATCACCGTAACAATTCACCGGCTACCGTAAGTTACGGCACCGTAACTTACGGTAGCTGCTGAATGTTCATTCTTGTCTTTGCAGCTTTGCCAATTCATTTCCTACATCTCAGTAATTTAATTTCGAACACGTTTTTCACATGACCATGGCTAATTACTCATGTTTAGATTTTTCCGACTATCACGTTTCGCTCCCCTCCCGAGGGATTGCACACGCACTAACTTACTTGCTTGTTTCCAAGGATTCGAGCTTGCCTTTTTATGCTACTTGACATGCTTAAACTTTGAACTTTAACTCCTGTATCAGGAGTTAAATTTCTCAACTAGTTTAGCGTGTCCGCTACCCGGCTTACGCTTTGTTTATAACCAATCATCAAGTGATGGTAATCAACATCAAAGTTTACTTCTTCAACTTGTTTTAACCCGTTTGGATGCTGAAATTTATGCACCATTCCGGATATTTCAAGAATCCATTTCTATCAATTGTTTTGACCCGTTCTACTTGTTTAAGGCATATATTCACTTTCGTGACCTATTGGTTTATCTTGTTTACCATGTTTCAACATAACAACATAAGAATAACAAATAAACATGATGTAACAAAACGGTAATGACGAGGTATGGTACTGGACCCGACCCGAGTGGTCGGACTTTCCTGCTATTTATCACTTTTATGTTAAATATTATTATTATTATTATTATTATTATTATTATTATTATTATTATTATTATTATTATTATTATTATTATTATTATTATGTACTAACCTGCAAAGCCCAGCGCATTGTAGTTTACATACTACACTAGGCTGTGGGCTTGTAGAGACAACCCCTAACTGGGCCTGGCCCATTGAGGTTAGGGTTTCCCATATCTCCTATATAAGGAGGTCTCCACCTCCTTATTAGGGCATCCAATGTGGGGCAAACACTTTTGTAGCTGGAAATAGGGGATTTCTTCCTCTACCGGCCGTCTCTACGCAACCCACGTTTATCTTTTCTTGTTTACAGGTCTAGGATGAAGCGTAGAAGAAGAGGTGTGGCCAGGTTCGTATCCATCATCGTAGAAGTACCGACCCGCTCGGGACATGCTTCTTCATTGGCGCCATCCGTGGGACCGATGGATCACAACTCGTTTGCTTCTCTACTTCATCTTTCAGATCTGTCTTTCCTGAGTTTTACAAACGGTTCTCGATCAAAAAAAAAAAAAAAAACTTCAAGTTTGAGTTTTCTTGTTAGTATTACGATGATTTTCTTATACACTTGATATGTGCTCATCCAAAGCTTTAAACAAGAACTTTAATAGAAATCCTCCAGATTTTATCACATTAAAATTCTTTTTTCGTCAAGATTCCTAGATTTGATACTTCTACGGGTTAAGAACCACATCTTATGGTTCTTTTATTCCCAAAGTTCTAGATCTATGTTCTCGAGAAATCCGCACTCGAAATTTGTTTCAGATGTGAAACTTTTGATTTGTGGCAAAAAAAAAAATAAATAAAAAAAAGGAAAGATGGTAAAATTTGGATCTGAAACTCGAAGTTTCTGTTTTGCGATAAAACTCAGATCCCATGGGATGATGTTTCTTTTCTTGTTTATTATAAAACTTGAGATCTATGTCCATCCTATCATTAATGTTAAATCATACTTTACATTATCTCCCTCATATGGTAAAAGTGAGTGTGCAGGTGGTAATGCAAGATGTACAGGTAGGTGTTGCACAACCCCCTTTTTATTACTTGCCTCTGACCACTAAATCGTGCATGATGTCAAATTACAATTATACACGGTACAATTTATGATGCATGGTGTACCCGTAAGCTAAATGCGAAGTGTATGTGATTAATGTCGCTGGCTCAAAAACGAGAAACCAAGATCCACGGTTTGTTTAATTTTTGCGGGTTTGAACACGCCGGAACGCGGCTTACCTGTAGGCAACTCACACGCGATGGTTTACTGTACCAGCGGACAACTTATATGCGGAGATAGACATGAACTATCCACAAGCTTCTTCATTGACGGATAACCATTCGTCATACGCCACTGCGCGCATCATCATGCGCCACTTTTGGCGGACAACCACTTAATGGCAACAAGTATGCTTCAAACAAGGTACAACATTTTCTTTCGTCTCTATTATGTCTTAAACAAAGTACAACCTCCACGGCGCCAGTGCGGACAAGTTCCGCACGCGCTGGACACGCGCCCGCTGCTCAACCAAGTTCGGCATGCGCGGATACGCCGTTGCGCGAATGAGTTCGGCATGCCCGCCGTCGCGCGAATGCACCCTGTCTGGCGGACACAACCCGCTGCCGCGCGAATGCACCAATGTTTATATTTGAACCCCTAATGGCAACATATTTGCTACTGATAGCTTCACTACTCCTACTATATCTCCAGCCATTGTCTCTTTGGCTGCTCGTCGGCTTCATTTAAATGGTACCTTTTTGTTAAATATATATATACATATATATATAAGTACAACGACTAGAATCTGTTTCATAAGCAACCCACAAGTTTTAAAATACGTACGTTTCACGACTGTGCCTGAATCATTAAATTTTGTCGACAAAGGAACAACTACTTCACCAAGGTCGTGCCCTTGTTCAAGCCAAGCGCGCTCTATACTTGTTATACCAAGTTGTATTTGTATAATTTCAAAGGAAGTTGTACTTATTGAATTACCTTTCTGCGGAATAAGTAGCCCTGTTGGGTCAACACCATCAAGGACATCCACTTCATTTTGAAACAAAATTCTCTTTCAAACTCCACTAGCCTTAACTATCCTGTGAACCTTGCCCGCCGGACACAACCCGCCGCCGCGTGAGTGCACCTCCGATTGTCGAACACACTCCGCCGCCGCGCGAGGGCATCCCGATTGTCGAACACACTCCGCCGCCGCGCGAGTGCATCCCGCTTGTCGAGCACACTCCGCCACCCGCGCACTTCAAGCTAGCCGGCTACTACGTGTAACGGGGTAAATTCTACCACGCATTCACCGAAAAAGCTCAGCGCACGAGTAAACTTGGCTTGTGCCAGTCAGACTCCTCTACGCAGAGAGGCTTCATCCACCATTTTTTATTTACTTATTTATTCTTTATAAATATAATATTTTAAACAACCCCAATATTTTGCCTCGACAAATAGGTGGGCATATAAACTTTCGGACTATTAACATAAGTTAATAGTCATGAGCTGAGACTTTAATCTCACTTTGTATATCAGTGAGGTAAAACTCATGTTCGACTATAAATGACAATTAAAACTCATGAGGTTTGACAATAGTAACATGTTCATTACCATGATGTCATTGCCTAACATTTTCATGGCTTATATTTATAATATATATATATATATATATATAAGTAAATAAATAATAAACAAATACATAAATCCAATGGTTATGTTGATTAAAAAGTTGCTTGCAAGCATGCATTATGTAACATGTATGTATATTTTCATTTAAGCAATCAATAACATACAGGTTACATGTAGTATATTTATATAAACGAGCATACGCTCGTCGCTTATCTACATGACACTCGAAACACCTTACTATATGGCACGCCCCAGCGCGATTCGTTGTTTAACCAGCGCACTCTTAGACGTCGTACCGGTTGGGTTGCGTGGTAGTTCTTGCCCGCGCCGCTAACGGCGGAAGCTTTTATTCACCCCGGAACGTTTCCAACAGTCGTTTTTATCCACATGCGTCGTTTCCGAGCGATTACTTATCCACTCCGCCTATGGCGGATGCTTCAGTTCACCACATTGCCCCCGACGAACATTTTTATCCACTCGCCTCCTTGGCGAATACTTTTATCCACCCCGCAACTCAGGCGGTCGCTTTTCATCCACCCATGCCTCTGGCGGACTTTTTCGTTCACTCCCACTATCTCCGACGAATATCCTCCTTGCTCGCGCCATCTCCGGTGAGCACGTCCTAGGTCACGCCTTTGGTCACGCTTGTAAATTTATTTTACAAAACACGAGAGTACCTGTTGGAAATTCTCAGTTGTCATGCATAAAGCTATACCTTCCAACCTTCTTGCCTATTATCACAATTGGGGTTGTGGCCCATTCAGTCACGCCACAGCTGCAGGCCATACCCCACCACTCCTCCACCTGTGTATGTCACACATATAGCGGCGTGTCGCTTTAATTTGCGCTACCAGAGCTTTTAAACGGAACCAGATCACTTATAACGGTCCAACGTTTCCTTCTTTATACTTCACCACATTTTACATGTGCTGATGCTTATAGCACGAGATCGTACAACCGTTGTGGCACTACTTTTAAACATATATCAGCATATAACTAAGACTATGGGGTGTCACGTAACCTCCCCAGCATCCACATCATCTTCCACATCGTGGACATGCATTTATATTAACTAACATGAGATCCTTTACAACCGTAAAGCCGGTACTTGAAGTTTCGTGGCATGGATCATCTCTACCATTACAAAGAGCATACGTAAATCATTTTCTTCAAAATGATCGAAACTACACAAACACTATCGTCGCAGTATAATACCGCCATGGGCAAGATATGTTAAAAAACAACCACGCTCGATCATTTCGAGTTGTACATAAAATAGTCCTTGTCTAATTAGGACGTGTTTTGGCAAACCTTATGTATACATACAAATAATGCAATTTTCTACTTTGTTATTTCAATGCCACTAATGTTTATTTAAGCAGCAATAGACTGGGAGACTAGCATGGCGGGCTAACCACTCACGCCCCAGCTACAATTAAGTCTTGAAAGTTGATCGGTAGGAATTGAGATCCTCAAGCTGGACAATCTTACTGATAACGTCCTCGCTGTCTCCAACGTGACACATAGAGCACATGATTCTCGTAAGTGGGACAGGAACAGTGTAACACTACAAACACTACAGAACATAGTTACCAAAACCAAAGGGTGGCTCTTGGCCGTTTATGCCTTCACCAAGCTATACTTTGGTAAGGATAGACCTAAGCTGGAGTTCATTATGTTGAGCTACACATTTAAGAACGTAATTCCAGGTACAATTCTTCTCTTTTATTGCTTTATTTAGTTGCGCGATACACTTTTATTTGTTCAAACGCGCTTAGCATCTCATTGCACGCCTTTGGTTCACTTGGCTATATATATATATATATATATATATATAGAACTTGACATGGCGATGCTACCTCAAAATTACAAAATTTTAAACGCATGAACGGCGGATTTCATTGCCCACACGTGCATAGGGCCACGCTTGATTGGCCATCTGACATGTCGCATGCGCCTATATAATTCCTTTTAATACTTAAGTCCTAACATGCTTAATATCGTTGAAATGGGTAATCCACTTGGGACAACACAACTATAAGCGGACAGGGTCAAAGTATTCACACACGCTAAACTATACATCGAATAGTCCTTATTCGAACACGCGGGCCTAGCTAGGCATCTACGCACAAGGCTCACGGGTGACAGGTTCCTAATCTTACCTTAAATATGATGCTCTCACATAACTCGATAGCTTGACAAAATACTCCATAAGTCATATATTAAAAGAGTGCCTATTAGAATCGCCCACTAAACAAAAAGTGTCGATAAAGGTTTCACCTCTATTTTATGCACACTTATCTACACTACAGTTAAATCGATTAACAAGCATGTCAGAGTTTTCTTAGCATGGTATACTTCATGTTTACTTGTCGATTTCTTTTTTATTACCTATCAAGTTCAAAGCTACTAACATACTTTAGCAGCACTGAACTGGGGGACTAGCAGGGTACAGCGCCATTACGCCTTAAAAGTGACCATTTTCTCTCAGGTTGCCCATTAAGGTGATATCCACTACATATTATCCTGCATCGGCTCTTATATAATGTGGATATTTTGATGCACCAGACGATATTTATACTTCTCACATCATTTGGCATACGACTATACCACTTGATACGACATATGCAATTTGGTAGTCAAGACAAACGTACGACAAAACTAGTATACTTGATTATTCGAATAAGTATTCCACACGCTATGCGATAGGAAAAATACTTATTCGGATATGTATTCTCCACACCAGTATGCGACATGGATAAAAGAAAACCCTCACGCCACAGTCGGCGAGGTAAACAGACATGCCACCTACTATAAGCATTCCACACGCCAGTGCGCGTCTAGGAAAAGCACGTAGTAGCTTACATAAAGTGCTCATTCACGCCTAACGCGTATAAAGCATTTTCTTATCTCAATGAGTGTTCACTCACGCCAAGCGCGTAGAAAGCACTTTGTTGTTCAAGTGTTCATTAACGCCGCGCGGGTTATAAAGCACTTTCTGATATCTACAAGTGTTCGTATAAACATTTGTAAACACAACATACCACCGCATTTGAACTGCATATCACGGTAAGAAACAACTCTGACACGAAATGTTTTTCATAATAACAAAGTCAGATGATCAAATTATACAGCGCTAAGAGTGGGCATCTTGGTAATAGATGTATTCAACCACTACTATTCCAGTGGGTATCTTGGTAATAGATGCACAACCACTGATGAAAAACCAAGTACTTGTCCCACAATTATAAAAACATTGTGGGGAACATAAATAACGCTCTAAGCACCCTTCCGAGGCCACTGAGCATAGCAAGCACCTCTGAATGGGTGCATTGTATAACATTCTTCCCGACTGCAACGATGATTGCTATAGTCGGATCGTCAATAACGACGGCTGGAACAACGGCCAGCAGCTCTACATTCGCCTAAGGTGGCATAACATCTGCATGTGCATCTATGACCACCAATGGCTGCACATTACGAAAACGGAGATCCCGATGACACGGACGCGTGGTAGGGACCATCGTTACATCAACATCAATTCTTTCAATGAGTTGAACGCCGTTAGCGCACCATATGTTAACCAACAAAAGCCACACCACAGGGCGGATATTCTACAGTAGCCCACACGACTGTGTGTGCACCGCTAAGGCAGGGCCACACCAGCAAAAGTCATCCAAGGGCGAGACGCTGAACTACCAAAACTTAGCTTGTTCCAAGGCTCATACGCGGGACCTAACTGCGTACGCACAACCTTAAGAAGATCATGGTAATTCAAATGACAATTGTCTATAACCAACCAGCGCGCGTCAGGTTTACCCAACCAATTTCCATGATGAGTAATCGTGTGATATTCACTGCTCCATTATTTCCATTCACAGCTAACGACAACCACAACAAATGTGACAAACGATTTTCTCACACCCGGACGACATGTAAGCGTAGAATTAGTTATCTTCACTCCCGAGCTCCTAATAAGTCTAAGTGCTCTTCCCACGCTTGCACGCGGGAGCAACACTAGACTGGGGGACATGACGAGGTATGGTACTGGACCCGACCCGAGTGGTCGGACTTTCCTGCTATTTATCACTTTTATGTTAAATATTATTATTATTATTATTATTATTATTATTATTATTATTATTGTTATGTACTAACCTGCGAAGCCCAGCGCATTGTAGTTTACATACTACACTAGGCTGTGGGCTTGTAGATACAACCCCTAACTGTGCCTGGCCCATTGAGGTTAGGGTTTCCCATATCTCCTATATAAGGAGGTCTCCACCTCCTTATTAGGGCATCCAATGTGGGGCAAACACTTTTGTAGCTGGAAATAGGGGATTTCTTCCTCTACCGGCCGTCTCTACGCAACCCACGTTTATCTTTTCTTGTTTACAGGTCTAGGATGAAGCATAGAAGAAGAGGTGTGGCCAGGTTCGTATCCATCATCGTAGAAGTACCGACCCGCTCGGGACATGCTTCTTCAGGTAAATTTCGTACCTTTAGGGCACACCCTTCCCACGCGTATTTCCTCCGGCTTGTCCGCTTGATGATCCGGACTCCTTGCCTAGAGAGTTCAATTCACAATTGATTTAGAACTCCTTTATGATCATTAACGCATCATTACCAAAATAATCAAATCTGCGTTTTCATCCAATTTTTAACATTTTAATCTCTACTTAGGCATTTTATCAAACACCTAGCGGGTCAAATTTTTATATAAGCCAAACCAAGTTCATGACTTGAAATTAGCATCTAATTTAACTTTAATTAGACAATTCTACACATGTCTTAACATCAATATTTCTGAAATTACTTCGCCAATTCAGATTGCGCTAGAACAAGAGTCATAATTCTAGTATTTATCAAGTTTCTTCAAGCTCATTAATCCCCTACCATGTAAACCCCAAACCTTACAAACTTGATGCAAGGTTTTCACAAGAAATCACCTAGGGTTTAACTCTAGACATCATATTACTTCAAGATTCATTCATGCATGACATATTTAGGCTCAATTTCAGTTTTTTTTTCACAATTAACCTAGAATTCATGATGGATCAAAATACCAAAATTTTACATACCTTTTGATCCCTACAACGAGGTGATCATTAATTTGTGTTTAGAACTTGATTTGGAGCAGATTTGCAGCTTCAGTTTGTGAATTTTATGAAAATTTTAGGGTTTGGAATAAACCCCTGGTCGCCCTCCTTCTGTTCGATCGACACCCACCCACCAGTGTGTGGTTTGTGTGTTTTGTTTTCTATTTCAGCATTTAACTTTCAGTTTTGACTAGTTTAGTCCCTCCACTTATCATCTAGCTTTAAGTTTTAGTGTTTTAACCTTAGTGTAAGTTATCTCAAGACTTGTAATTAACTAGGTTAAAATTCCTAGTTGGTTAATTCTTGTTTATTTATACTTTATAATTCTAATATAAAGGTTTATACTTTCGGGGTGTTACAGGGTAATACACGTTACCCCAATTAAATCAATAAAGGATCAAGATAGATGGCGAAATTACGTGCGTTGGCACATATAGTAGAAAAGCCTCGTTTTATAATACGGGCGTTCATTAAAGTTGAAATTACTAACTTTTATAAATATTTTAGTTGAAGGACATTCGCATCCGAAGATTGCGGGAGTTTAACAGATTGCGGATCTGACAAAGGAACGTTCCAAGGTATGACGAGCAGAGTATGCTCAACAAGAACCTAAGCCACGTGACGATCGCAAACAAGGTTAATGGCATGGAAAGCCCGTTAGGGCAAGCATTACCAGGTGCACACTTTTAAATTTAATCGCACAAGTAGTAATATGCAACAAACACGTAAGGAATGACGGTTGCGTATATATGATAGAACTTGGGAAAAACCTGAATAGGATATCCATTCGGAATGATATTTCCAAGAGAAATTTAATAGAAAATGTGTTATTCACGATGATGAATAACAAAGAAATAATAGGATTAGTTCATATGGAAACTTGGACGGGGGTAATTATCCAAGTGGAAAACTCTCAATTTAATGCTATTGAGAAAAGTAGCGATCACATTAACGAATATGATTATATAATAGTTCGATAGAAAAGAAAACATTTTATATGTTCAAGTAAAACTAATGATTGTTGTTTTGCAATTAAATAAAGTTTTACTAAATGAAATCAGAAATATGAAATAAATAGAGGCGTTACTTACATAGGGCGTGATGTGAAAACTATAAAAAGGTCATGTGTGTCATGTGTTAATCGCTTACTCTGGCCAAGTAAGTAGTGGCATATGATACCATGAACTTCTTGTAGTGGACACATTTACGTCCAATTTAGTAAGGACGGGGTGGATGGATAAACTAAAAAGGTACCCAAATGAATCAAATAAGCATGATGTTTGATAGTAGACGTAAACGCAAGCCGGATGATGGAAGCGTATTACGTTAAAAGATGAGCCCGGAGGAAGAGACAAGAAACAAGGTAAATAAAAATACAGACCGACTAATAGGAATGCTAAGGTATAGAGATAAAAATTTGACTGTCACAAGTGAGGAAATTCACCCGCACAAGTCAAATGAATTAAATAAATAAAAAAAGACTTGACTGAATAAAAGCGACGAATTTCGCTAAGATGACCAAATAAATTAAAATGACGTCTAAAACATATAAGAATGGTTATTTGATGATGACTTCGGTAAAGATACCCGATGGATGGGTAGAATTGTGTGTGAACGCATAAACCAAGAGACGGGAACGCGGATTGAAAGTCAAAAGACTCGGAATGAGAGTTATGACTAAAAGATGACAAGATTTTTGCAAAACATAAATTTTGATAATTACGTTCAACTACTTCAAAGTGGGACGGGTCGAATAAAGAACGAAGTTTGACACTCTTAAGTGATGAAAGTTCACCTAAAATGAGTCAAATGAGTTAATTAAGGAATAACGCTTGATATAGTAAGGAAAACGCAAACCGGTGAAACCGGAAAGCTAAAAACATAAAAGAACCCGGGTAAAGGGGTGTAAAGAAGTATAAGTATGGACCGAGAAACGGTAAGTGTAAGAACAAACCGACACGTAAACGACGTAAGGAGTCATAAAGTCGGAAGATTAGTCCGAAATTAAACGAATGTAGCCTTAGACTACGGCCAATAATTCTGAATATATATAAAGGAGTGCCTTGACACCATATATGTACATATATATACATTTGAATAAAGACACAAATAAAAGATGATCTACAAGATCATCATAACCTACGGGATTAAAAGTAGTGTCAAGGTCTACGGGACCAAAAAGACCCTTGGGTCACATATAGAAAGAAACAAACTTTTGGGGACTCACCTTAAAAAGGTAGAGATATAATAAAATAGCCTACGAGGCTAAATGAAGGAACCTACGGGTCGATAATGTAAAGCGTGGGAACTAGTTGAGATTCCCCGCGTAAAATAATAACGAAATGAATAAATCTTGGGTCGTCATCTCCCCGATAAGAGTAATCGACATAAGTTAAAGAGAAAAACGTTAAACTAAAAGTCTGTTTTAGTCAAAAGCAAACTTGAAAACAAATGTAAGTAGTATGAGGTGGTTTACAAAATCGTAAACACACATAAGGCCAGAGATGGCAAAATAGTATACCCGGGTGACGGGGTATGAAGTGACGGCGACAAATTAGTCTAGCCGGAAAAACTATGCAAAGTTAAGATGGTGTCATGACCACTGAAAAGCGCTTGTCAAAATAAGACAAGCAAGGAGTAAACGTGTTAACGGACTAATGCGACAAAGTGGTCAAGTGACAACTCGGTCAAATAGGCGACAAAGATAAGAAAAATAAGATGAAAGTTATGGTTCATGAGGACATACACATAAAAGACACTAAAGAATGAATATCACAAAAACGAAACTAAATTCTTTTAGTCAAAAATTAATGAACTACGTAAATAAGGTTTCGGGGACGAAACCTTTTTAAGGGGGGTAGACTTGTAACACCCCAAAAACGGGTTTGGTAATCAAACCACGTTAATACTAAAGGACGGGTAAAGTACCGTTAGTGGCAAAAGTAACCCGATAAATATTTGGATTTAAATAAATAAACTTAATATTAAATAAAAGTTGAACGAAAACTTTTGAGGAAATAAAAGTTTATAAACAGCCCGAGATAACGGGACTTAGAATAAACTGAGTCGTACCTGAAAATATAAACCCTTATATTATAAGTTTAATGTCGGATATAAATGAGATGGACATAACTAGGAATAAATAACCTAGTTAATCACAAGTCTTGTAGTAATGAGGAAACTTGACTAAAACACCCTAAATAAAACTTGGGAAAAAGTTAAGGGGCCAAAGTGGGACAAGTGCAAACTAATTTTAATAAAACAAAAAATTAAAACACCGTGTGTGTTCTGGTCGACTTCTTCCACAGGAGCCAAGGAGAATTCCTTGTTCAAACCCTAACAAGTCTAAATCCAAGAAATTGAAAGGCCAAATCAGTCCCAAATCGAAATCCAAGCTTATATTAGTGATCACCTAAGTGAAGGGATCACAAGGTATGTCAAATCTCATCTTTTGGTTATCTCTTGAATTTTGGTGAAAAAATGAAATCGAAAATTAAGCTTGCATGACCAATGTTTGAATGAAATTGGGGATGAAATCATGTCTAGGAGTAAACCCTAGTCCATAGCTTGTTAAATAGGTGTTCAAAATATGAATTTCATGAATATCCATTTATGTGTTAAATGGGTTTTATAGAAATAAGATGAACCCTAGAATTTTGACTAACAAAATGGTGTTAACTGATTTACATAAGATGAATCTGAGAATAGTATGCATGCTAGACATAATGGAATCAAAATTTATGTTTATATTTGGTAGAAATAACTAGTTATGAACTAGCTTGTAAATGTGTAAAAATTATGCCCACTAGGTGTTTGATAAAATGCGTAAGTGAAATCACGCGTCTACTCGGTTGTTTGTAGAATTTGACTTGATTGGGTATTCGTAGGAACGCCTAATAACATGACAAAAAGGGGTTTCATTTATAGATGAAAACCCGTATATGTTGTCTAATGAATAATGTGTCTTTGATAATAGATGGGTTTGCCTAAATGAGTTATTGAACGCAAATTTGTATTTTAGTATGATTAAGGGTAAATGACTTTTATAAGTCGTATGAACCAATGATGAAGTCGAATAGTAGATTTGACATAGAATTCGTAAGATGGAATAGTCGTATGTAATAATGACTAATCTAACCGTCTTACGGATTATGATGATAGTTTGACGCTTGATAAGCTAGGTGGAGGCTTGGAAAGGAAGCGGGTCAAATGAATCAAGTGTGAAGGAAAAGCGTGTTTTGGATGCATGGTAAGTAAAGCTTACACTCTCTTTTTATAGAATGTTTAATCATTATAAGGGTTACGAATATGTTAAGCTAATTGTCACACCCCGAATTTCCACGTGTCACCGGTGGGCCCGGTGGGGAGTATCGTGACGTAGTTGATAACATCATAGTCAAACAACACAATTTATAAATGCACAGCGGAAGCAAAAGATAATATTTTACAATCCGAATATAAAGTAATATCAAGTATTACAACGGATAGTAGAGGATCCACAGGCGGATCTTAAAATATTATCTTTTGCTTCCGCTGTGCATTTATAAATTGTGTTGTTTGACTATGATGTTATCAACTACGTCACGATACTCCCCACCGGGCCCACCGGTGACACATGGAAATTCGGGGTGTGACAGGTTGGTATCAGAGCCAACATTGAGTGAATTAAACACTAGCTTTTTGTGTTTAATCTCAATGACACAATAGCACATTCCTTAACCTTCTGAGTCTAGACTTAACATAGGAATACCCTCATCTCTATTCGGAGAATTTTTGTTTTCAATTCTATATATTCTTGATATGTCGTCAAGCAAAGAAGCTATAATGGAAATTTTCCCCATTAGAAGCCTAGGGAAGGCTGAGCTTCGTACCGCGACCAGGATTAACGTACGACCAAGGAGAGGACATGCAGGACAAAAATGAAGAGGAGACTCCTTTTATTGAAGATCGTTTCCTTAAAAGTCTTTATAACGATATTTATCTTTTGGTCCCTCTGAGGACAACATTATCTCTTTTAAGTCCCTTTTTGGGCAATTCTATACCTCTTTTAAAAATCATTGGGATGTTTTATCTAGATTTCATTTATATCATTATGTATGAATATAATATATGAAGTAAATTAAAATAACAATTTTGTTATAAGATCTACCATTATATTAAGATGGCAAAATCTAAAAAGGGACAAGACCTAGCTCAGGTGTCATTTAGGACAGAGCCAAGATGGTATCTCCATAATTAGATTCAGATCCATAATTAACGTCTCAACTTAGGATTGATCTGCGTTATGTTAAAAAGAGAATCTTAGGGGTGAGACCTAGCCACGTGTCGTCACAGACATGGCCAAGATGGTAGAGCCTGTCAAAAAGATTCCAAATTTATGTTAACATCTGAAAGTATATGAACATGCTAGGCAAATTGTGATGCAGTATAAATCACACAGGCCAAATTTGAAAATTTGGAATTTATTTAAAAATTCCCTGCAAGTAAAATAGCCATCCATTAAGGATGAAGTGCCTACGGGTAATAAATTTGAAAATTGGGATTTATTTAAAATTCCCTGTAAGTAAAATAATCATCCCTTAAGGGTGAAGTGCCACGAGCTATAATACACTGTCCAATTGCGACATTGACAGTTGTGATCTTTTGAGATTCCCCGTCCTAAGGGGGTGAGCTATGCTCAAGACCCTCTAGACGATAATCAGGTCGTCATGTCATTATTATGACCGCTGAATGACATTTGATTTAAATTAAGTACTAATCCTGTCGTTATGTCATTATTATGACCGCTGAATGACAGTTGATTTAAATTAAGTGCTAATCCTGCCGTCATGTCATCATTATGACCACTGAACGACAGTTGATTAAATAAATGACACTGATCATGGCGTCATGTCATTACTGTGACCGCTGAACGTATCATCAGTACAATGACTATATGTCTTAACATCTTACGAGATGTCAATTGATAGGCCCACGGGCCAGAAATTTTAATAAAGACAGTCGTAACCTATGACTCCCTGTCAGAAAAAGGTAATGAACTAGGTTCAAACCTCAAGGCTTCGATTCTCTGAAATCCTAGCTTATAATTTATAAATGTCCTTGGGACTAGGCCTTGGTACCACCTCAATATCCGTAATGTTTTATAACTAGGATAAATTGTAATGCCTCGATTCTCAGGAATCATGGCTTATAAATTAAACTTGTCTACTCGACTAGGCCATTTGTGCCATTACTATCTTATAAATTAGGATTCATGATAAAAATCCTGAATAAAATAAACATTATTCCTTTTCTGTTAAGTGTATGTATTAAAGGAGAATCTTAAAAGGTTTGACCTAGCTTGAATGTCATTGAAGACCTTGCTAAGATGGTAAAACCTGTTTAGAAGAGATTCAGATCCTGATTAACACTTGAAAACGTGTTAACACTCCCGACAACAGTGATGCGATAAAATCGCGATTGTCACCTTTATATTAGGAACTTCCAAACCCCTTAATTAGCCTATATGATCGATAGGAATCATGGCTAATAAACGTCGAACATGATATACACATCTAAACATCCACCTGGGATGTATACCTACGGGCAAAGATGCATACATGAAAACGATAGTTTTATTTCATAACTTCTTGTCAAGACAATGAATTATGAAATTTTTCGATCCAGAGGAATCATTGATTATGTATTAAAAATTTCCCTAGTGACAAGGCATCTGTGCCATCGAAAAGTCCTATGGAACAAGCCGTTGTGCTATATAAGATGTCGCTATGACATTGACAGTCGTGACTTATGTCCCCTGTCTAGTAAGTATAAAGGATTTATTCCATTTAAACGCCAAAGATGGTTTATTTAAAAATCTAGGCAAAACATAATCAAATAAACTAAATACTATCTATTGGCCTATTTGGTTTGTTTGCACCATGGCTATTTAAATTATCAAGTTCGACAATTCCCTATAATTAAGTAAGCTATTACTTCATGGTTAGTTGGCCTTCAAAGCTTCACCATGGCTGACTCCTCTGGGGCTCACAATCATCCAGTTAGTCAGAATGATGTACATTGACTAGCCTTTGTGGCAAAATAAATTATCTTCCACAAGATGACGGTTGTAGTCTTTGACTCCCTGTCCAAAGGTGAAGAACTATGTTCGAACCTTAAGATCTCTGATCCAATAAGATTGCGGCTTATATATTAATGCCTTAAGTGCCATATTTTGTATGTCCTTTGTGACAAGGCCTTCGGGCCTATGATTATTAATGTCCTTCATGACAAGCCTTCCAACTATCTAAAGATTGTCGTTATGACAAGGACAGTTGTGACATTGTGATCCCCAGTCAAAAGGTAATGGACTCGGTCCAAACCATAAACACAATTGATGGTCCTTTTTGACCTAGGCTAAATATAATTGACATACTTTCTAATAGCATACTATAAGGAAGTTATAAACCTAACAGCCATTATGGTTTAGTAATACCATGACTTTATAAATCATCCATTACGATGATTCCATAATAACTTGCATCTAAGCATATGTTATTTTGGTGTTAGTACCAAAGCTCCAGAATGGAGGTTTCCGACGAAGCACACAGCAATGCAGCGGCTAAAAACAAGGATGCAAATATAAATATAAATGTTAATGGCACTACTCTTCAGGCCTTGATTAGCGCAGCAATTAGTGAAGTTGTGGATAAGGTCCTTGAGAACAAAAAGGAACCAAGTGTCACTCACTCAAAGATCCATACGGAAACGCATACATCAGCTCGTAAGGAGAGCTCCGTTCACTCTTCAGATGAAAAGAGCGAACCTCAGGAGATAGTACTCTATGATAAGCCCCGTTCAACTGAGGGCGGGTGCACCTACAAATATTTCGTCTCATGCAAACCCAGAGATTTCAATGGCGAAAAAGGAGCAATTGATGCTATGGAATGGCTTGAGGAAATGGAAACGGTTGTGGACATCAGCGATTGTGCTGATAAAGACGTAGTAAAATTTGTTTCACAATCTTTTAAAGGAGAGGCTCTTGTATGGTGGAAGGCCATGATGCAGTCCACGGGGAAAATTCCCCTATACCTTATGGGATGGTCCAAGTTTGCGGACCTTGTCAAAGAGAACTACTGTCCACAGCACGAAGTGGAAAAGGTGGAGTCAGATTTTCTGAATCTCACAATGAAAAACCTAAATTGTCAGCAATATGTTACCGACTTCAACTCCCTATCTAGACTAGTACCCTATTTAATCACCCCGGAACCAAAACGCATTGCGCGTTTCATCGGTGGTTTGGCACCAGAAATAAAAGGGGATGTTAAGGCTTCAAGGCCAACCAACTACAGATCAGCTGTAGATCTATCCTTGTCTCTCACTCTAGATGTAGTGAGACAAAAGTCGTTCATGAATGAAACTAATGACAAAAGACAAAGGGAGGAGGATAACTCTCAGAATCCTAAGAAGAGCAAATCCAAGCTCAACAATAACCAACAGGATTCCAACAAAAAGCCTACATGCAAAACCTGTAAAAGAAGACATTGGGGGCAGTGTCGATTAAGCCAAAAGATAAAGCAATGTGGCATCTGTAAAAGAACTGGCCACCAGTCCCACGAATGTAGGGACATGAAGGATGCAAACTGTTTCAGCTGTGGTGAAAAGGGGCACATCAGTACTAATTGCCCTAAGGCTGCCAAGAAAGGAGCAGCTAGGTCTGGAAAGGATAAGAAAGGAACCACCTGGACTACCGGTTGAATACCTGAGACAGTGCACATCGATAATAGCATTAGGTACGTCCTTTACCATGTAGCATTGATAATGACTGCCAAGTATTTTTGCATTGATGCAAGGGATAATAAATCTTTAGCAAACCATAAGCTTAGCAAACTCTGGATTACATTCATAAGGACTTCATATATTAAGTATGAGGTATAATTTACCAATGGAATCTTTAATGACCTCTCTCCCATCCTCGAAGAAAATCCTTTCATAAGAATCTGGAGTACTCTTCCCCAGAAAGAGTACGACAATATATATTAATTATTTTATTTTATTATTTTTCTCATTGTTTTCTATCGTCTGCGAATGCCAAACTATGTTTGATAAGAGTACCATATGAGGATTTGCGTATCCTAGTGTGTCCCATAGATTGCTTCCATGCCTGATCAGTATGGAGGTTTAATGCATGGGATCCCCGAAGATATCCCAATTGTCATATTGTACTAAAGTCGACTAGTAGTATTCAAAGAAGATATCCGATATAAAAATGTCCTTATAAGTATCTCTACTTAGGGCATCTTTGCAATGGTAAAGGGAATGTGTCATTTATCTGACACCGACAACGATAGATGAGCCAAAGCCTGAGAATGCGGAGATCTCTGACATCTCTATGTGTCATAATTAGCTTCTTTATGAGAATTACCATGGTTACCTTCTGAGAGGCAAGAGGATGTTAGGTCAAACATCCCGCTTAGGGCTGCAGTTATTGTAAGAATCTTATATCTGTTATTACCAACGAAATAGGAAGAACTAAGAGCCAAATAAATAAGTTTTGGATAAACCAAAATTCAAGGTTCTAAGAACTCCGATTTTTAGTAAATGAGAAAGACGGTTCATCTTGCTTATGCATTGATTACCGCAACCCTATTTAGGCAATAGCTAGGAATCCCCAAATTGCTGCCAGGATCGTCGATTTATTCGACCAGCTGTAAGGAACATCTATTCTTTGAGATTAGTCAAGCAGTGATTGGAATAACCATATCGCCTTAAGATAAGCTTTTCGGTAATAGTTGTTATATAAGTATCAACGCTGCTCCTTTGGGAGACCTTGTATAGATAGATGTTAAACATCTATTGCTAGACAGAAAATTGGTAAGTCCAATTATCAGGATCTAAAAGTTGCCTTGGAAACAGCGAATAAGATCGAGCAAATCCATAACCATCTATAAGTTGCCAGTATTCGGCAGAGAATCAAGGATTCATGGAAATAGCAAACCTCCTAAGTTCTTGTTAAGAAATAAGGTTCAACAAAAGATATCACCCTGGAAAGGTGTGCCAATCTGTTAATTGTCAGGCTAGTAAGCTCTGAATATATGAAATCATTCGAAGTAATCAAATATATCAAGATCAAATAACTTATGAGCTAAAACCTATTAAAGGAGCTTGGTGGAGCTCGCGATGTATTGCACCCTAAGGATTAAAGGATATGTTCCGCCAATAAGTCAAGAAGCACTATCACATAACGGTTGGCTGACAGACGGACAGAGTGAGCGTACCATCCAAACATTGGAAGACATGCTTCGAGCATGTGTGATTAATTTAGGTGGCAGTTTGGATAACCACCTACCCTTGATAGGGTTCTTCTATAAAAATATCTACCATACTAGTATTAGGGCCGCGCCTTTTGAGGCCTTATACGGTAGGAAGTGTAGATCGCCTATATGTTGGGCAGAAGTTGGAGATGTCCAACTATCAGGACCAGAAATCGTTTTCAAGACGACAGACAAGATCGTTCAGATTCGCGATCGTTTGAAAGCTGCCAGGGATAGGCAGAAAAGTTAAGCGGATCTAAAGCGCAAAGATTTTCACTGCTATGTAGGTGATAAAGTGTTACTTAAGGTATCGCCCTGGGAGGGGGTGATGCGATTTGGTAAGAAAGGCAAGCTAAGCCCGAGGTACATAGGACCCTTCAGGATTTTCGAACGTATCGGGTCAGTTGCTTATAAGTTAAACTTGCCTGAAGAACTTAGCGCTATACCTAATGTGTTCCGCATCTGTAATCTGAAGAAGTGTTTTGCTGACGAATCACTGATTATACCGCATACAGATATACACATAGATGAGAGTATGAAGTTCGTGGAAAAACCTTTGTCGATTGAGGATCGACAGGTAAAGAAGCTTCGAAGGAAGCATGCACCTATTGTCAAGGTCAAATGAGATACCCGTAGAGGTCCCGAATATACGTGGGAAGTGGAATCCACGATGAAAGAAAAAAAAATATCCCCATTTGTTTCAGTAAATCTCGAGGTCGAGATTTCTTTTAAGGGGGTGAGGATGTAACACCTCGAAAATTTCCGTCCAATAATGTCTTGACACGTGTCATAAGGTTCCGGTATGTGAAAACATACTTTAGAGGGACTAAAATTGACAAACAGTGAAAACTATGGAACGTAAGGGTCCAAAGTGTCAACAATGGATAAATAGACTCTATAATAACCCTACATAATGTTCATAACCTTAAACGGATGGTTCATGGATCATACGACGCGGAAATTGCACAAAAGTGAGGAATTACAAACTATAGGGGCCAAAAGTGTCAACATGTTGAATTTATACCTCTGAGTGAACTTTTGGCAGACCCGAAGCTTTTTAATGCTAAAATATACTCACTAGAATATGTGGTAAAAATTTCATGAAGTTTCGTTAACGTATGAGAAAGTTATGGCCAAAACCGTACTTGAGGGACTAAAAGCGTCAACGTCGAATTTCATGGCTTTTCGGTTGAGCGCAAAGTTCACTCAAGTACGGTTTTGGCCATAACTTTCTCATACGTTAACGAAACTTCATGAAATTTTTACCACATATTCTAGTGAGTATATTTTAGCATTAAAAAGCTTCGGGTCTGCCAAAAGTTCACTCAGAGGTATAAATTCAACATGTTGACACTTTTGGCCCCTATAGTTTGTAATTCCTCACTTTTGTGCAATTTCCGCGTCGTATGATCCATGAACCATCCGTTTAAGGTTATGAACATTATGTAGGGTTATTATAGAGTCTATTTATCCATTGTTGACACTTTGGACCCTTACGTTCCATAGTTTTCACTGTTTGTCAATTTTAGTCCCTCTAAAGTATGTTTTCACATACCGGAACCTTATGACACGTGTCAAGACATTATTGGACGGAAATTTTCGAGGTGTTACACTAATGGTTAAAATGTGGTGTTCCAACGTAATTGGTACGGCTCGGAATAAGTAAAAATGATGGAAAACCATAATGGGTGGTAAAAATGGGTAAATGGTAGTATAGTCATGGAATGACAAACATACAATGAGTTTTGAAATGTTTCCCTATGGGATAACTCATAATAATGATGGTGATAAAATGGTAATTAGTTGCGTGTCGACAAACGTAAGATAAAATTAAAAGATACCCTACGGCCTAAGCCGAAATGGGCTAAATAACGAAATGGTAATTATGGAATATAGATAGATATGTTATATGTGGAAATGTGAAGTGCGAAAAAAGAAGAGTGAGATTAATGCATAAATGCATATGACCTTCTAAACGGGTCAAAACGGGTTACGCACATAACTTAGATATTGGCTGCGTAACTCACAAATGTTATGAATTCGGGATAAAGAATTTGAGTTAGTTACATGGGCGTATGCCCCATGACTATTTTGAAATAAGTTCGCGATTTTAAATACAAACGGGTCAAAATGTTGAATTTGAATAATAAGCCGAATGTTTAAAAATTTAGAATTTTAATAGTTCGAATGTTTAATTTTAACTCTATAATATGGAGAATTAAATTATGAACGCGTAGGAAAAAGAATCGTGCAAAACGGACAAGTAGATAAAAAGTTATGGCACATGTAAGTTGGAATTTGGTTAAAAACTTGAGCTGGGCAGAAAATGCAGACCCAGAACCAGACCTGATGGAAAATTAACTCCCCCCGCGGCACACGACGGGGAGCACTGAACCTGGCGCGACACGCGGGACCGCTCGCGTCCCGCGAAGATCAAAGGAAGTCTGTCGCGTGGCGCGACAGACTAAATTCCGAAATTTTATTTTGTTTTCATTTGTTTGATGTTGGAAGTTGAATATACATGTTCATATGTTATCAAAACTAACATTTAAGTTGGTTTTGATGCTAGGTGATGTTGGGAATACCCCGGATGGTGATCAAGCATAAAGTCAAGAACCGAACACAACACTTTTGAAGCTTCCGCGATTGATATTTTTTGTTTTAACTTAAATGCGATCATGTAACCCTTGATGCCACTTATTGTACATTTTAAACTAGTAAGGATGTTAATCCTAAATACTCTAATCATGTATGAATATCAAACTTAACAAAGTTTTTGTTAACCTATATTTTACGCAAACTAATTGCGTATTTAGTGGTAAAACCATATTAAATTAGGTCAGGTGTTGAGCGAACATCCCCATGGAGGACCAAATTCACGTTACCCAGATTAACCAGAGGTTTTAAGGAGCAATTGGGGGAAGATGGAGAAGGTTCTGGGCTTTTATAGGGTTAAAGGTTTAAATAAATTAAAAAATAAAAAATGACCTTTTTGCCCCTGAGGAAAATGACAAAATACAAGGATTTTATTAGACAAATATGTGCTGATTTCACTTTTGGATCAAAATGGCACAAAACTGAAACCACAAGGACCAAAATGACAGTTTTGGACTAAAGTGGCAAAAGGGAACAAAATGACACTTTACTCTTATTTTTTTCTAAAAAAATCTTAGGGTCTGAAGTTAAAACTAAGGATGAGCTCGATATTAGTATCAAAGATCACCAGATATGGGTATAATACCGGTAAAATTCGGTAAACTATTCGTACCGTACTGAACCGAAAGTACCGGTATCGAAAACGCCAAAACAATGGATACCGATTTAGAACCGGTAAAAATTGGCACGGGAAATTTGGTACCGATATAGTACCTGAAAATCGGTACAAGAAATTTGTACCAATATCAAGTACAAAATGCCCATCCCTAGTTAAAACCACGAGAACGTGGTTATTAGCTTGGTAATTTTCACGTAATTTTCACACGAAATCCCTAAAAGGCGTGAATTTCATGTGCACATGGCATCATATGATGGTTTCATTCTTGGCATTGCTGTCATGTAATTTTTGCCAGGAAGTCTCAAAAAACATGATTTTTATGTACATTGGCATGTATTTTTTGCTAGGAATTCTCAAAAAAAAAAAAAAAAAAAAAGAAAATTTAGGTACACATGACATTATTGGGTTGATTATTTTCTTAACGGCATAAAATTTATCATGATATGTTAGAAAAAATGTTTTCGTTGCGAGTTCTTTCTATTTTCGTTTAAAGACACACGTCAACTGGTCTAAATTAATGATTAAGTGGGTTAGAAGCAATGTTTTAAAAACCGGTAAATACCGGCCAGTTATACCGATATTACCGTTTATAGATATAAATCCGGTACGAAACACCCCGGTAAATAAGTGAAACGTTATAAGGTTTGTACCGACGATAAAATCCGGTATACCGGTTTGAAACGTAATACCGGTATCGGCCTAGGGTTATTTTAGTTTGGGTTGTTACTTATTTTTATTATATATGTTACTTATCTAACGGAAATTTTATATATTATGATTATTCGTAACTAAAAGTTCTTATTTAATATTGTATGAAACACAAATAGTTGATGTTTTCAACACTCAAATGACTTAAACATATCGTACACTTTCATTTAAAAGAGCTTGTCAGAAAATTGAATGGTTTTTTATTATCTTTTTGATTATTTTTGATTATGGATTTACTTTTTGATTATCTTTTAATATGTAATCATGCATTTTTGGATTAACTTTTGAGTTGATGTTGTAATTTATAAAATTATAGAGCTAGCTAGTCAACCCGGTTGAACCATTTTTTAACCTAATCCAGTTTGATTTAAAAACCGGTTTTTAAAACATTGGTTAGAAGGGTAAAATCATAGTTTATATGAATTTATTAATAATAGCACGTGCATACTAACGCGAAATGCGCATCTGATCACGTGATCTCCAAATTACTCGCAGCTTTTGTAATCCTTCTTGTTTCTCACTTGTCAAGACTCAAGATGTATGTTTCCTTGATTTAAAAGGCAGTTGACTTTAGGAAAATGTTTTTTAACGGAAAATTTGGATCACTGACGGACTATTGAAGTATCATGGTATACAAGCGGAGCCACCCGATCATATCCATCTCCACTAGATATAATGTATATACACCAATTCAGGAGAAAACCGAATAAATATAGGAAAAAACCCCCTTATGGGAATCAAACCCAAAACCTATTGGTCCCAAAGTCTTCTCCCACCCCCGAGATGTCACTAGATTATAAAGCCATTGACTTTGGGAAAATGTTAATCAATGTAATTAGTCGACCAATGTGTAATCTTAGACTATGGGGTGTGGAGGGGATTGGGTTGGGGACATTGCTCGACACGTGATGTGGGTGGGATCCACAAGCTAATGCTCAAAAACTAGGGGTGTGGTGAGGCATGGCCAGTAGAGGTGCAAACGAGCCGAGCTACTCGAGCTCGGCTCGAAAAAAAGCTCGAACGAGCCGAGCTTAAACGAGCTCGAGCGCGAACCCGAGCATAAAAAACAAGCTCGTTTAGTAAACGAGCCCGAGCCTGAGCTTCACTTATCAAGCTCGAGCCGGCTCACGAGCCTAAACGAGCTTTTGTTTATATATTTTTTTTATTAATATATTAAACATATATTTATATAATAATTACCATTTATATAACTATAAAAAATAACTTAATTATTTGTATAATAATAATTATAATTAATATAAATTAATTAATAAATACTAAACGAGTAGAGCCCGAGCCGAGCTTGAAAAATTACCTTCGAGCCGAACTCGAGCTTTAGAAATAAAGCTCGAATCGAGCCGAGCTCGAGCTCGAGCTTTCATATGTTAAATGAGCTCGAGCTCGAGCCTGGTCGAGCTCGGGCTCGGCTCGGCTCGTTTGCACCCCTAGTGGCCAGCTATGCCCAACTATATGGAAATTTTTTTTATTTGTTTAAACCCTTTACTTTGAACCAGCCAACCCCAACCCCCCCCCCCCCTCCCCGGCGCCAGATAGAATATCTACACCAAGCAGGCAACGCCGAACCAGGGTGATGTAACCGGCGTGAAACACCCTTCAACACAACAACCCACAGGTCCCACACCCCATACCCGCCAATCTTAATAAATTGTCCGGGTATGTAAAAGTTATTCGTATGTTCATCAACGTGCAACTATCATTAGTTTTAGGTTTAAATTAAATCAATTAATCATAGGCTGATAAAGTCAACGAGTTATTTCGATGTTGTGAGTCAGTACAAAATAACCTAATCTATTATCTATTTATCTATTATATATAATAAACAAAATAAATTTGGAATTAGGGCTTCCTAGATGTGGTTTTAGCGGGAAACTAAATGGGTATTCTTTTCACATATAATGAAGCCCCGTTTCGTATTCGTATCTGCTAATTCGGATCCGTATATATATATGTTATAAAAAAATTAATATTTCCAATCTTCATTTGTGTCATCGCCAACAACCATTGTTAACCCTATCTTCTTTGGGTTATTGTACTGTCCGCCTCCGCCTCCTTCTCCTTCTTATCAACGGCGATATACAAGTCAAAATCCGATGTAATACAGGGTAAACTTTAAATATTCCATTTCTAATCTTTCTTATTTATCCTCTGTTTTCATTTGATTCTTAAGATTTTTGGGTGTTTTGAAATTAGGGTTTCTTATATTCTGTTGACGACTCCTACTCCTTCTCTGTGTTCAATGATTTTATCATCGTTGATATACAACTGAAGATCCGATTTAATACAGGTAATTCTCTAAATCTTTGATGTTTGAAGGGGAAATTGAATCGTATTATATCTAGAGAAACCCTTTAATTTTTATCTTACTCGCACATGGAACTCCATATCTTCAACCACATCAATCCATTCTAGGGTTTTATTAACCAGATCTGTATTTGTTTTTCTTTCCATTAACTGTTAACTTTTGTTTGAAGAGGCAAACAATTAACGCTGAAGACGTATTCAAGGCGCTTGAAGATATCGAGTTTCCAGAATTCATTGCACCACTAAGAGCTTGGCGATTTGGTTCCAGCTGTCAAAGAGTTGCATATGCTAACTTCTGAGGAGCTTAGAAAGTTAATCAGGGAGTGTGATCTTTTAATCCATTTTTGTTGTAAAATTTATAGGGCAAATGATATATTAATGTATAGTTTGATGTTGGTGTGATCTTTTTAACCCAGTTTTGTTGTGATTTTTAGGGCAAATGACATATGCAAGGAATCGAAGAGGCAAGCACTTAACGCTGAAGACGTATTCAAGGCGCTTGAAGATATCGAGATTTCAGAAATCATTACGCCTAAACAGATGGTGTTTGCTCAAATTTGAAGAAAAAAATGTAACCTTTTCAGCTTAAACATATGGTGTTTGCTTTAAAAAAATCCATGAACTTCTCAAGGGTTTTAAAATGACAAAAATGGAGATGAAACAACAAATCACTGGTGAACTTCTCATATTACCCGCTAACAGCCACCATCCCACAGCCCACCATACTCCTCCATCGAAGGTAAGCCCGGGTTTTGTTTATGGCTGCCGGTTTGAACATCAGTTTACCGCAAAGTGGCAGCCATGGTGGTTTAGTGATTCGGTGGCCCTCAGGAACATGTATTTATGTGGGGAGCTAAATTGGTTCTTGTTATAGGTGGTTAAGACTCGTGGGAAAAGTAAAAGGAAGTATAAGACAAAAAGACAAAATTGGAATTTGGGCAGAAAAGTCAAGTATAAACGCCGTCACCGTTAATGTCCTGTTTCTCTTTTATGTTATAAATTAATTTAGTTATATAATTTGTTATTTGCTAATGAGTAATCATGCTATTAATCTTGGATGAATTAAAAATTACATATTACATAACATCTTTAAGAAAATAAAGATTAACTTGATATGTGTTAGGAGAAAAGAAAAGGTCGTTTAGCACTTAGTGTTCGTTTGGAGAGTGTTTGTTTACTTTGGTGATTAAGTGACTTTATAGTTTCAAATCTATACTTTCTTACAGAATTAAAGTTTGATATTAGTGGTAATGGTGTATGCCTCAGGTTGTTATGTTTTGATACATACTATTGTGTTTTTAAAATGATAGATGATTTTGTAATATGCAGGTGCAAGGTATGGATGCTGAGGGGGCGTTGTTGAGCAGGCCTTTTATATGGAACGAGGCGTTGCGTATTGTTAATGAAGAGGGTCTTAGAGCCTTTTCGAAAGGGAATATGGTTACTATTGCTCGTCGTCTTCCTTATACTGCTGTTAACTTCTACGCGTATGAGCAGTACAAAAAAGCGGGTTATTTCTCTTCGTTTATTATTTTTTTTGTTTGATATTGGTTTCTGCTGTTCTTGATGACCATATTAAGTTAATCTATTATGATATTTAGCTGCTACAGTCAATACCGAGTATAGGAAACAACAGTGGAACTACAGCTACAGATGCATGGTTGCACTTTGTAAGCGGCGGTGGAATGTCAGGAATAACAGCTGCTACCATAACATATCCTTTAGATCTCATCCGGACACGGCTGCGTTCAGTATTAGTCATGTTGAAAATGAACAGCTAATTGATGATTTGGAGGAACTAGAAGAAGGGGAACTTCAAGAGAGATTAACAGATACCGACTGATGGAAATATTCAATTCCAAGTGATCGACCTACTTGGATCTTTGCTTGTAATTGGTTTGAGTTAGTTATGAATTTGACGATTCGATAATTTTATACTTTATCAAGGTTACCCAAAACTTAGACTACTATATACGTGCCACCCAGTTATGTATCCTATTTTGTTTATAAGATGATTCAATAATTTCATACTTTATGGAATAGAAAAACACATCTTTATTTTTTTCATTTTTCACTGGATTTGGTATAAACAAAACTAAATACATATTTGGGTAGTTTTATTAGATAAGTGACTTAAAGAAAACAGTTTGGTAACATCCTTGTATAAGGGCTTTTGATGATTTCATTATTCTCTGAAATGAGAGTTTCTTTCTATAGTTAATGAACTTATATGATGTCTCTTGCTCATTCCCATTAGTTAGTTTGTAAGTTTAGTTTATACAAGTTTTAAAAGATAGTGACAATTAATTGATAAGTGAACTGATGAAAAAGTTGATGCCATGATCGAAGTTAGACTTAGAGGAAATAGTAATACAAATTCAGTTTACGAGGCCTATTTATTTGTTTATTAAGTTCATATATATGTAACCAAAGTTTTTACTTTTAAAAATAAGTGTCAATAATAGTTTTAAGCTTTTAATGATTTACGTAAATATATATAAAAAATATTATCAAATGTTTCTCATATAACCGGCCAGGTTGTGTGTTTTCAATCATATCCATATCGGCTATTGGGTTACCGGTCAAACATAAGTATACTTAATAAACTATACGAGTTTCAGGCAAATATAAGGGTGAGAGGGGCACTCCCCTAAGAGGGGAGTCCCCTCTCTTACGCATAACCAATCCTCGTGTGCCACGTCAACTCCCCTCTTAAACTCCCCTAACACCCTAAATTGATGGCGGCACTCCCCTCTTAGGTGACTTGGTTTTTTATTTTGTTTGTTTTTTTATTTGTTGTAATTATGCATGTTTATAAAAAAATATTAATAAAAATTAAATAAAATTTAACAAAAGACATTTGAAAGTAGAAAATAAAAATAAAAATTAAATTCAAACTAGAAAATTAAAATTACATTCAAACTAGAAAATAAAAATTACATTAAAACTAGAAAATAAAAATTTTAGAAATCGCATGGCCACTCGTACTTGTTAGCGATGTCGCGCTTTCCGGCGAGGATGAACGGCAACATATTTGGCGGAGCATCGTCGTGCGGCTTGAGGAATGTTTTCATATCTCGATCGTAATTGTAGTTTTTCATCGTCTCGCGTTGTTCCGATATGAGCTCGTGAGCCTCCGACTCTCTTTTCTTCCTCAATTCGATCGCCTCGAATTCCATCGCGTGCTTCTCTTCTTTCATGGCGGTGTACTCTTTGAATTGTGCCGCCAACTCGGCCGAGCTTCCCTCGGACGATGTCGCTTGACGCTTGTCTCGCCGTTGTGTTCTTTGTGGCGAGGGGTCTTCGTTCATATCGGGTATTGGGCATCGAAGGGTCCACGTCAACGGACTTTCTTTTGTGTGCCGAACCTTCCCCTTCCTCACCCAACAATGGGACTTGGGCCCATTTGTCGTGTTTTCGAACGACCTCCCACGCTTCGACATGTTGAAAACCGTTCGGAAATCTCTCTTTAAATTCCTTTAAAGCGACTTTCATCACGTCGAGATCCTTACACCCGCTTCCTCGAGTGCGATCCTACATATTATAAAATAATAAGTGTTAAAAAAATATGAACTTAGTAAAGAAAATAAAAAAATATACAATGTTAAAAAATATAATTTTTACCGCTTGTTGGTATAGGCCGTTGAAAAAGTTTATTTTCGTCATCATCGGGTTCCATTTAGACCGTACTTGATGCACGGTCCGGTTACTTCCACCGACGGTGGTGTTAAAATGATCTAAAATCTTACGCCAAAAACTATCGCGGTTTTGTTGATTGCCCTTCTTTTTGTTGGTAGAGCAATGTACCCACGCTTTCGCCAACGCCTTTTCTTGGACCTTTGTCCATTTTTCGCTCACCATTTTTCCCTTTTTATCCCGAGCGTCATCTTCTTCGTTGTCCGCGTCTTCATCCACATTATATTCATCGTCCTCGCCCTCGTCGCCCAAATTTTGAGTTTCGGGCACTACCTCATCGTCCTCGTCGTCGTAAATAGGTAGAGGACGTTCGACATTTCCTCGTGTAGATGGAACTTGTGGGGAACGAAAACCATATGGGTCGAAGGCGGGGGATTGAGGAGGAGCATCCATTGATAACAAATTTTGAAAATAGCCGAAATTGGCTTGAAGGTTGGGTGGTTGGGTGTTGTAAAAGGAGGGGTGTGAAGGTTGTTGGAAAAAAAACGGGGGTTGTGAAGTGTATCCGAAAGGGGGTTGTGGTTATGCACTTGCACCGCTCGAACCACCACGAGACGGTTGCGAGCCCCGTCCCTTAGTTTTTTTCTTGGCTTCACGGGGTTGGTTCTCCATTGCTCGATTTGAAGTGGGTGTGGTTTGAGAGTATAAAAAATGAGTGAAGTGGGTGTGGTTTGAGAGTATAAAAAATGTGTGAAATTGGTGTGGTTTGTGACTATAAAAAATGAGTGAATGGTGTGGTTATTTATATATGTTTAAAAAGTGATTTTTTTTTTAAAATTCGACCGTTAAAATGGACCGTTCCTCAAAAATTGTGCCTATTCAACGCGGTGAATACACACCGACTCCCTTCCCCGAATCGGGTCCCCGCGTTGATGGCGGCGATGTTCTCGATTGGGCTTAGGGGTCACCGCATTCACTCCCCGAGCGTGCCCCGGATGCCCTAATATTGAATCAAGATTGTATCTTTTTAGTTACAAAATATTCATGCATGCTAAAGCCTATGTTTTTACACGGGTTTGTATAGGGATGAGCAAATGGTACTCGGTCAGTTCCGAACCAGTACCGAGTTTCCCGGACTGAAATATTTTTGGTATCGATTCGGTATCGACATTTTGGGTTTTTGGTACCGGTTTTTACATTCAAATACCGGTCTGTATCGGTACCAAAACGTACCGTATTAGATTTTTTCGGTACCAGTATTTTTGCTAACGTCGTTTACAAAGAGTTTTGGAAATTTATGATTTTTTAATTTTTTATTTGTTTCCTTTTGTTTCGTTCTATTGATGTTATACTAGGTTTCTGACATATTCTTTTATTTTCTATTTGGTCAAGTATGTCTTATATTCATGTGGTTTCTTATGTTATTAGTAATGAAAATTGGGCCTTTAATGTTATAAAATTACGAGGCCGTGTATGCATTTATGAATGATAGTATTTACTTAAGTTGTTATTGTTAACCTATATGAAGAAATTTTTTAATTTATTATTCTATTAACAATTATTCAATGTCGTGTAAAAGTTTAATGAAATAATATGTTACAGTTTAATAAAAAGACATGTTTATTAAGTAATAAAATTAAACTACCCGGGAATCAGTCCCGGGTGATAACCTAGTATGATATATCCGCTTATCTTATAAGTTATAATCGACCAAGGGAAAATTGTTTTGTGAGCATGAATAAGTTCCTGCTGACCAAATAATGTAGGTTGGTAAAAGTTTTTACCGCCTCATAAGTTATGATATAATAAGTATTTCTGAACACCTTTAGTAAGGTGTTGTTTGTTTTCTAAGAGGTAAAATATATGTAGTATTCGGACTACATCTGCAGACATCTGAATAAGAAGAGGTGGTAGTGGGTGGTGGTGTTTAATGCTCTACAGACCTTAGAATATTTTAGATGTGGTTGGGTCAAGTCTGCACCAAGAAGAGCTTGTACAAACATTTTTTAATAAAACATTTTCGAAAAAAACAAACAGTCTGCAGATGGCGGCACAGACAGAAGAGCATGCACAATTTTTTTTTTTAGAATAAACAACACCTGAATTCCTCCATTGTGTAAGTCAACCTAAAGCTAATCTCTTTAGCTACAGCTAAAAGCTTAAGCACTTTAGTCAAAGAGGAAGATTAAGATTAAAAGAAAGAAACAAACACCATTCTAATTATAGTCTAGTGAAGATATAAGTCAATATATATATGTCACAACCCTCAACCACACTCTGAACGGGAGTCGTGAACAGTCAAGTGGTACCGGTGGTTATTTCGAAAATATTGTAGCGGAAATTTTTATCAGGATCGTGAGTTAGGAAAAATATCAGAGTTTAGAAACACCGGATTTTATTTATTAAACAAATGGGAATAAACTCATGTTTTACAAAGGTAGCTTTAATATGGGATAAATCCGAACACATAAAACAACGTTTCTTAATTTAATTTAATTGATAAATAAGCCACCTCTTTAAGTCTTTCGGTGCCATATCACAACTCTTATTCTGATCTAATGTAATCACCTGAAATGCGTTTAAAAACATTTGATCAGCATGAAATACTGGTGAGTTCATTCATTTGTCTAAAAACACATTGTTATAATAACTGTATAAGGAATTTTTACATTTGTTTATATCTATCAATTACTCAAATCAATGTTGCGACTGAGGCAAATCTTTGTGCCCGTGGTCATATTACTATTGGCTAACTCGTCGTCCACTAGTAACGCTAGACAAGTAATGTATACAAAACCCCACATACTGGCAGTAATTTCAGATTATAAAGACTTAATCACTGTAAGTATAACTGAAAAATATTTAGGGTTTTGCAAAGCATTTTGATAAAAGAGAATGACTCACCTTGTAGGTCTATAGTTCTTGATTTAACAGGACTCCCGATTCTAAGCCATCTGATAGTTAAGCATCTACTTTTATAGTTCTGAATCTTCTGGTAATTAAGCCTCTATTTTGATTGTAAATTTATAGTTCGGAGTTTTCTGATAGTTAAACATTTAGTTTAACAGAGTGGAATACATATTAGTGCAAAACCAAATCAAACCTAACGATGGTCACGAGATCAGAACCATAACATAAGTCAACAAAGTATAGTCTGATTCAAACAGCACTTTGGTATTCGTTAGTTAGTTCCTGGATCGATCAGAAAAAATAACGTATCAGTGATCATTGGTTAGAACACCAACGTATAGGTAAAGCAAATTCCTTTCTTAGCTAGAAAGTTTTCTTACTTATTAAGTTTTCTTAACCGCTAAGTGTCGCAACCCCGACCCCTACCCCGGGAGCGGGTGTCGCGAGCTCAGATGGGTGGTATCGGTGTTTATTAATTTGGCAGCGGAATACATCAGGACCATAGTTAGGAAATAAAACACCAAACTTTTTATAATAATACATCATTGGGGTAAAACCCAAGTTCATTTAACAATACATTTATAGGGATAAACCCTAGTTATTGAAAACAAAAATTCCTTTTTATTTAGGTAACTTTTATAGCCACTTTTCCAAGCCTTCAGTGCTCTCCAGCTGGCTTCTATTTGGCTTTCACATTGTGTTACCTGAAACGCGTTTTAAAAACATTTTATCAGCAAGAAATACTGGAAAGTACATTCCATTTTGGTAAAGCATCAGTTGTTTACACATTACAGTATTAAGGGCGATTACAATGTTTATATCTACACAATTACTCGGCCAGTACATGTCACTCGACGGATCTGTGACTATGGTCATATCACACATTGTATACCCGTGCCCAATTCTGAAGGTTATCAAGTACTGTATACAAACCCCATAATACTGACAACAATTGTAGAATTACAAAGACTTAATCACTGTAAGTGTATTTGAAAAACATTTGAGATTTTGGTAAAACATTTTGACTCACAAAACGTGTTTATAAAAGAAGGATGTACTCACAAATAGTGAGAAAAAGTGAATGTACTTACATTGTTGACTTAGGTGATATTACTATAGCTTCCTGCTGATTCTCCTGGTTCTTAACTATTAAAATTAAACAATGCACACGTGTTAGTAAAATAACCCAAATAACATTAACCGTACAACTCGAGACAAAATTCCAATGACTGAGTCAGGCAGAGCCTTGACATGCATTACGGAATCCTAGATCATTCGGGTGTACACACGAGAGAGAATTCCAACGACTGAGTCGGGCAGAGCCGACATGCGTTACGGAATCCTAAATCGATCGTGTAGGGTAATAGCAGGGTTATAGTACTTACAATGAGGCAGAGCTTCGCTTTATAGTGGGTATAATGCCCAGGTATAATAATATCTATCAGAAAGTGAGAGAGAGTTTTTAGAATTGAACGGTTGAACAAATGAGCTCGAGCCCTCCATTTATAGGCTGGTCGACCACTTTGTCGCGCTCCGCGAAAGAGAAGGTTAAGGCCTTCGCGGCCCGTGATGAACGATGTGTCGAATATAGCTTTGGCCAGTCATCGGCCTAGCTATGCCGAGTCACATGCCACGTGGCACTATGCAGTGTCGAGCAAGTAAGGGTCCTCGCGCCCCGCGACAGACCAAAGATGTCTTGGTCGCGCCCCGCGAGCGACTGCAAAACTTTGTTTTTCTTGTTTTTTTTCTAAGTACAGGGGTATTTCGGGACCGTTTCTTGCGTACGGGGTATATTTAGGGACGTCTAGGGTTACGTTTAGGGTTCTAGGAGGGTTGTTATATCCTCCCCACCTTGTTTTAGATCTCGTCCTTAAGGTCTACTGGAACAGGTGTGGGTATTTCCTTTGCACCTCTGACTCGAGTTCCCATGTGTATTCTGCTCCTCTCTTGGAATCCCATTTCACTTTGACCAGAACTAGTCTCTTATGTTTGAGGTTCTTGATCTTTCTATCTTCAATCTGAACGGGTTTCTAGATAAACTTAAGTTTCTCATTTACCACTATGTCCTTTAGAGGTATCACTAGTGATTCGTCTGCTAAGCACTTTTTGAGATTACATACATGAAACAAATCATGTATTCCTGCCATTTCCTCTGGTAGTGGTAGCTGATAGGCTATAGGTCCTATTCTTCTAATAATCTCAAAAGGTCCAATATACCTAGGCTTAGCTTTCCTCTTTTAACGAATCTGACTACTCTTTTCCATGGAGAAACTTTTAATAGTACCTTATCTCCTACTTGAAATTCTAAAGGTTTTCGTCTGTTATCCGCATAACTCTATTGACGATCTCGTGCTGCTTTTAGTCTTTCCTTGACTTAAATTATCTTATCTGTTGTTTCTTGCACTATCTCTGGTCCAGATAATTGCTTTTCTCCAATCTCTGCCCAACAGACTGGTGTTCTGCACTTCGTCCATAAAGTGCTTCAAATGGGGTAACGCCCCAAAACTCGGGTCTAAATATTTTATTTGGACATTTTATTTGGTTGGCATAAGTAAGTAGGATTTATTAGTTAAGTGGGATATTTCACAAATAACCAAGCTATCTAACTTGGTTAGATAGTGTTGGCTATCAATTGAGAATGGAAAATAATGGGGGTTAAATAAATAAGAAAGAACATGAGGGACCAAGATTGTCAAATTGGAATCTGAATTTAATTAAAACAAAAAAATCTCACACACAAGGGGGTGTGTGCGTGAGATCGAGCAGAAGGAAGAAGGAAAGGGTGAAAACCCTAGTTCCCAAGAAAGCTTCAAATTGACAAGGAAATTAGGCTCAAATCCGATGCATGAACTCGTTTTCTTGATGATCTAGCCCTAACAAACATGTGGTAAGTTGTATTTTATGATTTGATGATCTTGCTATGAAGTGGGTTATGGTCAATCCATGAAATTGTATGAAATTGATCATGTAGATGTGTTAGAATCACATTATAGAACATGAACTATGCAAGATTCCAAGTAATTTGATGATTTTGGATGAAACCCACTTGTGGTAGTGAAGATGATGATATGGATAATCATGCATGTTCATTAGTTGTGTAAGATTGATGTATGATGTTGTATGTAATGAGTAATGGTCAGTTAATTTGGGTATAGTATGAAAATTACATGATTCTAGTGGAATTTGATGATCTTGATATGAGTTAGTAAGAATTTGCAAAGAATGCTTGTACATAATGTTTTGCTAGTAATACACCCGCCAAGTGTTCGATAAAATGCCTAAGAGAGCAAAATTGTGAAATTGTATGAAAGTTATGGGTAATTATGTATAGAAGGTGCTTATGGTGTAGCCGTTAGCAAAATAATAAGTTAAGTATGCTTAAGGTGGAGTCATTATGAGAATTCGGATTTGAAGGTATGGTTTGGTAAAATTATGCATTAGGGACTTGTACCTTATGTCCCAATGATGTAATGCTCGCCATATACTTTATGCATTTGATTCATGGTGATTGAGAGCAAATGTGTACGAATATGTGATGCGTAGTTTATTGATAAGTGATAATGTTGGAATTATGTCGTGTACATATGTAAGATGATAATTTGATTGTGCGAATGTCAAACAATGCGGTTGTCGAATGTAGAGTTAAGAAAGCATAAGTATGTGTATATTGTGTAAGCGACTAGGCGATCATATAGTTGTATGTGTTATACGACATTATGTATGAAATTAATATGATGTCATTAATATGATCTAAGTGGTTGACAAATCATGTCGTATGCGTGTTAGTGGAAGTCAATGTAGATAAGAGTTGGAAAAATGTATGTTAATATGAATAAGTATAAATACTAACATTATTATGGCATGACGGCATGAAAGAATAGGAACCACACTAGCATGGACCAAGCATGGAAGGCCAACGGGTCAAGATGAGGCAAGGAAGCGGTTATGAACACGGATGCACAAGGTAAGTGATTTCCGTAATCACTTCGTAGTACAAGTAAGTAATAAAGTGTTGTAATGAATTAAATATGATGTTTGAGGTCAAATATGTGTTAAAGTCTTTCGTCGTAAATGATGGGTTTAAGGTTGACCAAAATGCCCATGATGGGTAATTTGGGGTAAACGAACTTAAAAGTGGTTTAGAAGCAAGTTATTCGATTAGAGTAATGTTTTGGACAAGTATGGAAGTGGGGATGATGGTTTGGTCAGTCATAGACCAATTAATGCGCGAATACCCTTAACGGGTCAAATAGTTAGAAAAATAGTTAAGTCGAATGTATGTAAGTTAAGGATTTCCGTAATCCGGAGGTAAGATTTTAAGTTCATATGATAGAATGTGAATTTACAAGCATGTAGGAAGAAACGGGAGGTCAAACGGGTAAACGGTTCAAAAGTTACGTGCGTTTTAGTACGTACGGACGACGAAACGAACCTGCAGAAAACTGCAAAAACTAGAGGGCGTCGCCGACGGGTAGGGGGCCCAAAGGTGGGATCCTAAAGAATATGTAGTAATATGGTACCCAAAGGGGGGATCCTAAAGAATATGTAGTAATATGGTACCCTAAGGTGGGATCCTAAAGAATATGTAGTAATATGGTACCCAAAGGTGGGATCCTAAAGAATATGTAGTAATATGGTACCCAAAGGTGGGATCCTAAAGAATATGTAGTAATATGGTACCCAAAGGTGGGATCCTAAAGAATATGTAGTAATATGGTACCCAAAGGTGGGATCCTAAAGAATATGTAGTAATATGGTACCCAAAGGTGGGATCCTAAAGAATATGTAGTAATATGGTACCCAAAGGGGGGATCCTAAAGAATATGTAGTAATATGGTACCCTAAGGTGGGATCCTAAAGAATATGTAGTAATATGGTACCCAAAGGGGGGATCCTAAAGAATATGTAGTAATATGGTACCCTAAGGTGGGATCCTAAAGAATATGTAGTAATATGGTACCCAAAGGTGGGATCCTAAAGAATATGTAGTAATATGGTACCCTAAGGTGGGATCCTAAAGAATATGTAGTAATATGGTACCCAAAGGTGGGATCCTAAAGAATATGTAGTAATATGGTACCTAAAGGTGGGATCCTAAAGAATATGTAGTAATATGGTTAAGAATTTCCTTAAGTAGATACGTATGAAGGTATGTATGTATGTAGGTGTGTATGTAGGTAGTATGTGTATGTGTATATATATATCCAAGTGAGTATGTACGAAAGTGTGTGCACGTATGTAGGGTTGTGAGAAGGCATGTAATAGGTATGTATGTAGACATGTATGCATGTATGTATGTAGGTATGCACGTATGTAGGAACGTACGTATGAATGTAGGTACGTAGGTTTGTAAGTAGTTATGTGTGAACGGATGCACATATGTAAGTATGTATGAAAGTATATACGCACGTATTCAATGAAATTGAGTATTGACGATAATAATAGTGTGCCTTGTGAACGAAGTGTAACGCAGGTACAATGAGAAAGTCTCACCACGGAATGTACGATCAGATGGAAAGCTGGGATGTAAAGAGTTAACGGAACAAAAGTAAACGTGAATAAATCTTGTATGTTTATAATGCGTACTAATGTTATGAATTTAATGTGGTGAGCGCAGGTAGTACGAGTCATGAGGATCATCAAGGAACAGAGATCGAGGATCGAGTCACTAGTGAGATTGTACGGGAACGTTGATGTATATAATGTAGTAAACATAAACTATGTTTTTACTTAGTAAATAAGTCGATTGATGGATTTATGTGAAAGAGTTATGTTAAAGTTAATTTTTAAATAAGTTAAGGTGTTTATAATGAAAGAAAGTTTATGGTACGTATTTTCCGCTGCGTCTTTTTAGTTAAAGCGTGTTTGGGTGTTTCAAGTTGGTATCAGAGCCCTGGTTTGAGGGAATCAAGTACGAGAAGGTAGGTACTTGAACTCAAACCTATGTGCTCTTGTGATAAGGAACCTGTACAATCCATGACTCGATCAAGATCCAAAGGTAGAAATGGAATGAAAACGTGTATGTATGTATTCATATGAAGAAGCTAACGGTTTGCTATGTGCAAGGTAAGCTTAAAAGTTTGGAGAGGATGATCCGTGAATGCAGTCTAAGGTGGATGCTAAGGCAGTCAAGGATGCGGATGGACAGACGGACCCCAGGTACACAATGTTGATATGTATGGGTACCGTTGTTAAAAGAAAAAGGAAGAAGTCTCCTTGGGAGGGTAAGTACTAAACGGAAGACAACGATATTGTCTTGGTAAAATTGTAAAAAAAAAAATGTAGCACGAACTGAGACCCACTAATGCGGACATAAGGCGATGATTACCTGATGGCACGGAATTAGTATGTGAATTGCGCACCTGGCCAGTACGCAAGAAGCATATGACGTTCGTGAGACCGTGGTAATTATCGCAGGTATGTCCGTTAGAATTGGGTAGCAGGTGGGCGTGCGGGTGAAGTGGGTAGTAAGGCTCTCGGGAAATTGAGAGTACTATGTAGGAATGAAAAGTATGAGTGATAAAAATGAAGAATGTTGAATCCGTAAGAAAGTACGGATCAACAGGGTATAAATGAAATGTTTGAATCCGCGAGACGGATTCAAAGAATGAAAGGTGTAAAATGCAATGTTTGAATCCGCAAGACGGATTCAAGGAATGAAATGCAGAAAATGATATGTTTGAATCTGTGAGACGGATTCAGCACGTGTAATGAATGAAAGATGTGAATGGATGATGTAAGTGAAATGTTTGAATCCGCGAAAAGGATTCAAAGCACGAAAGGAAGAAAATGTATGAATGGTATGTTTGGAACCGCTAGACGGATTCAGAACATGAAAGCAATAAAAGGCATGAATGTGACGTTTGAGTTCGCGGGACGGATTTAAAATATAAAAAGGATGAAATTAGTCCACATCACAATGTGTCGACAGTTTGACCATGGTTGTGTCAAACAAGTCATACGGGTAAATGTAAAGTAATAAACAAAAGAATGATCGTAGTGGGCATGCAAACCTAAATTTTAAAGCGAAAGAAAGAAGTTCGAACAAGTTATGTGTTAAATGTGTTAGTAATTGACTCTTAGGAGTCATAATGAATGACGGGCTACGACCCGGATAATGATTTAAGTACGAACAAGAAGGGTAAGTTTTGTTAAGAATACCGAAATGATGTAATGAATGTCTTTGCAGGTAAGCATGAATGGAAAGAAGTATGAAGAGTACCTCAATACATCTATGGTAAGTAAGAAATGACAGTCCGACCTGGAAAGGTCAAACTGCAAAGGTTAATGAAATGCGGAACCAGAATAAAAGAATTGCATGTAAGGAATGAATTGCGAAATGTGTTAAAGTTTGTACGTAGGACGTTGAAAAAAAAAAAAAAGAAAGGAAATATAGGTGAGTAATCACCTAGTATAATGAATGCTTGAATGAAATGTGCTAACCGCTAAAATTGTAGATTATAATGTTAGGAAATATTGATGTGATGAAACCAAATGAATTGGTGGAAGGATGTGCACGGGCGAAAGCGCATTACGCGGATGAATGAAATCTAGCCTGGTATTGCTAGTACTCGGGAAGAATGTGGATCGATCTGGGTTGCGGATCGTCGATTGTTGATATGAGATGAGGTCAGTAAAAAGTTTAACTTATGTTAGATGAGTAAGAATTGGTATATCGAAAGTCTATGATATGCGTATAATGGTACGTCGACCCTTCTATGAAGGTGAAATGTAAGTAGAAAGGACTTTAGTAACGGGATGATAGGATTTGCTCGTGGTGAGCAGAATGAAACAAGGTATATGATACAATAATAGAATGAAATAAATCACAAAAGTGAAAATGACACTAGTAAGGGCTCTGGATAAGTTTCTGACCGTTCCTGTGTTTGTGAAGGTAAAGTTTGCTTAATTTAAGAAAGTAGGGACAAAGCGTACAAGTATACTCAATTATGAGAAAAATTTAGCCAAGATCGTGAATATATTCGTATTGTATTACGCACTCTAAATGAGTACAAAGAAAGGAGGGTAAGAGTAAGAATGAGCAAGGTTTCGGGGACGAAACCTCTTTTAAGGAGGGTAGATTTGTAACGCCCCAAAACTCGGGTCTAAATATTTTATTTGGACATTTTATTTGGTTGGCATAAGTAAGTAGGATTTATTAGTTAAGTGGGATATTTCACAAATAACCAAGCTATCTAACTTGGTTAGATAGTGTTGGCTATCAATTGAGAATGGAAAATAATGGGGGTTAAATAAATAAGAAAGAACATGAGGGACCAAGATTGTCAAATTGGAATCTGAATTTAATTAAAACAAAAAAATCTCACACACAAGGGGGTGTGTGCGTGAGATCGAGCAGAAGGAAGAAGGAAAGGGTGAAAACCCTAGTTCCCAAGAAAGCTTCAAATTGACAAGGAAATTAGGCTCAAATCCGATGCATGAACTCGTTTTCTTGATGATCTAGCCCTAACAAACATGTGGTAAGTTGTATTTTATGATTTGATGATCTTGCTATGAAGTGGGTTATGGTCAATCCATGAAATTGTATGAAATTGATCATGTAGATGTGTTAGAATCACATTATAGAACATGAACTATGCAAGATTCCAAGTAATTTGATGATTTTGGATGAAACCCACTTGTGGTAGTGAAGATGATGATATGGATAATCATGCATGTTCATTAGTTGTGTAAGATTGATGTATGATGTTGTATGTAATGAGTAATGGTCAGTTAATTTGGGTATAGTATGAAAATTACATGATTCTAGTGGAATTTGATGATCTTGATATGAGTTAGTAAGAATTTGCAAAGAATGCTTGTACATAATGTTTTGCTAGTAATACACCCGCCAAGTGTTCGATAAAATGCCTAAGAGAGCAAAATTGTGAAATTGTATGAAAGTTATGGGTAATTATGTATAGAAGGTGCTTATGGTGTAGCCGTTAGCAAAATAATAAGTTAAGTATGCTTAAGGTGGAGTCATTATGAGAATTCGGATTTGAAGGTATGGTTTGGTAAAATTATGCATTAGGGACTTGTACCTTATGTCCCAATGATGTAATGCTCGCCATATACTTTATGCATTTGATTCATGGTGATTGAGAGCAAATGTGTACGAATATGTGATGCGTAGTTTATTGATAAGTGATAATGTTGGAATTATGTCGTGTACATATGTAAGATGATAATTTGATTGTGCGAATGTCAAACAATGCGGTTGTCGAATGTATAGTTAAGAAAGCATAAGTATGTGTATATTGTGTAAGCGACTAGGCGATCATATAGTTGTATGTGTTATACGACATTATGTATGAAATTAATATGATGTCATTAATATGATCTAAGTGGTTGACAAATCATGTCGTATGCGTGTTAGTGGAAGTCAATGTAGATAAGAGTTGGAAAAATGTATGTTAATATGAATAAGTATAAATACTAACATTATTATGGCATGACGGCATGAAAGAATAGGAACCACACTAGCATGGACCAAGCATGGAAGGCCAACGGGTCAAGATGAGGCAAGGAAGCGGTTATGAACACGGATGCACAAGGTAAGTGATTTCCGTAATCACTTCGTAGTACAAGTAAGTAATAAAGTGTTGTAATGAATTAAATATGATGTTTGAGGTCAAATATGTGTTAAAGTCTTTCGTCGTAAATGATGGGTTTAAGGTTGACCAAAATGCCCATGATGGGTAATTTGGGGTAAACGAACTTAAAAGTGGTTTAGAAGCAAGTTATTCGATTAGAGTAATGTTTTGGACAAGTATGGAAGTGGGGATGATGGTTTGGTCAGTCATAGACCAATTAATGCGCGAATACCCTTAACGGGTCAAATAGTTAGAAAAATAGTTAAGTCGAATGTATGTAAGTTAAGGATTTCCGTAATCCGGAGGTAAGATTTTAAGTTCATATGATAGAATGTGAATTTACAAGCATGTAGGAAGAAACGGGAGGTCAAACGGGTAAACGGTTCAAAAGTTACGTGCGTTTTAGTACGTACGGACGACGAAACGAACCTTCAGAAAACTGCAAAAACTAGAGGGCGTCGCCGACGGGTAGGGGGCCCAAAGGTGGGATCCTAAAGAATATGTAGTAATATGGTACCCAAAGGGGGGATCCTAAAGAATATGTAGTAATATGGTACCCTAAGGTGGGATCCTAAAGAATATGTAGTAATATGGTACCCAAAGGTGGGATCCTAAAGAATATGTAGTAATATGGTACCCAAAGGTGGGATCCTAAAGAATATGTAGTAATATGGTACCCAAAGGTGGGATCCTAAAGAATATGTAGTAATATGGTACCCAAAGGTGGGATCCTAAAGAATATGTAGTAATATGGTACCCAAAGGTGGGATCCTAAAGAATATGTAGTAATATGGTACCCAAAGGGGGGATCCTAAAGAATATGTAGTAATATGGTACCCTAAGGTGGGATCCTAAAGAATATGTAGTAATATGGTACCCAAAGGGGGGATCCTAAAGAATATGTAGTAATATGGTACCCTAAGGTGGGATCCTAAAGAATATGTAGTAATATGGTACCCAAAGGTGGGATCCTAAAGAATATGTAGTAATATGGTACCCTAAGGTGGGATCCTAAAGAATATGTAGTAATATGGTACCCAAAGGTGGGATCCTAAAGAATATGTAGTAATATGGTACCTAAAGGTGGGATCCTAAAGAATATGTAGTAATATGGTTAAGAATTTCCTTAAGTAGATACGTATGAAGGTATGTATGTATGTAGGTGTGTATGTAGGTAGTATGTGTATGTGTATATATATATCCAAGTGAGTATGTACGAAAGTGTGTGCACGTATGTAGGGTTGTGAGAAGGCATGTAATAGGTATGTATGTAGACATGTATGCATGTATGTATGTAGGTATGCACGTATGTAGGAACGTACGTATGAATGTAGGTACGTAGGTTTGTAAGTAGTTATGTGTGAACGGATGCACATATGTAAGTATGTATGAAAGTATATACGCACGTATTCAATGAAATTGAGTATTGACGATAATAATAGTGTGCCTTGTGAACGAAGTGTAACGCAGGTACAATGAGAAAGTCTCACCACGGAATGTACGATCAGATGGAAAGCTGGGATGTAAAGAGTTAACGGAACAAAAGTAAACGTGAATAAATCTTGTATGTTTATAATGCGTACTAATGTTATGAATTTAATGTGGTGAGCGCAGGTAGTACGAGTCATGAGGATCATCAAGGAACAGAGATCGAGGATCGAGTCACTAGTGAGATTGTACGGGAACGTTGATGTATATAATGTAGTAAACATAAACTATGTTTTTACTTAGTAAATAAGTCGATTGATGGATTTATGTGAAAGAGTTATGTTAAAGTTAATTTTTAAATAAGTTAAGGTGTTTATAATGAAAGAAAGTTTATGGTACGTATTTTCCGCTGCGTCTTTTTAGTTAAAGCGTGTTTGGGTGTTTCAAATGGTGCAACATTAATGCTCATATGATAGCTGTTATTGTAGGAAAATTCTATTAATGGTAAATGGTCGTCCCAATTTCCTCTGAAATCAATTACACAAGCTCTAAGCATATCTTCCATTGTTTGTATTGTCCTTTCGCTTTGTCCGTCCGTTTGTGGATGATAAGCTGTGCTTAGATTAACCTGGTTCCCATTGCTTTTTGGAAACTTGTCCAAAAATGAGAAATAAAACGGCTATCTCTATCAGATACGATAGATAAAGGAATTTCCTGTAATGAAACTATTTCATTTACATAAAACTTGGCTAACTGTTCCATACTGATAGTTTCCTTTATTGGTAAGAAATGAGCAGATTTGGTCAATCTGTCTACAATCACTCAGATTGTATCATTTCCTTTTCTTGTCTTGGGAAATTTGGTAACAAAGTCCATTGTTATCAATTCCTATTTCCATTTTGGTATCTCTAATTTTTGTAATAACCCTGAGGGTTTCTGATGTTCAGCTTTAACTTGTGAACAAGTTAGACATTTAGTATCGTTGTTATCAATACCTTCAGCTTTAACCCTGAGGGTAACAAAGTCCTATTTCCAATTTGGTAGCAAAGTCCATTGTTATCAATACCTTCAGCTTTAACCCCGAGGGTAACAAAGTCCATTGTTATCAATTCCTATTTCCAAACTATAGTACTATCGTTGCTAAGGTATCAACAACAATCACTGTGTTAACATAACATACAAGCATTCATCGAATAACACGTAGCATGAAATAACGGTCAGCGTATAAATAGTGTTTGCGTTGTGTGTAGATTGTGATTTAGAATAAGTAACGTATGTAACACCCAAAAGTGCGGAAAGCAAAAAGGGTTCGAGTATACTCACAGATAGCGTTTAACTTAATAAACACTGCCTTGGATTGAAGGGAGCGCTGAGAGATTAGCCTGAACAGTTACGATAGCATAAACGATGAGCGGTGCATTAAACGGTGAAAAGTGATCAAGTGTAGAGTGGCAACCCGATCGGATGGCAATCCGATCGGTTGACCATTCGATCGGATGTCAATCCGTTCGAATGGTCATCCGATTGGATGGCCATTCGATTGGATTGACATTCGTTTGGTAAGGATGCGTTTGTGTATGATGGCTTTGAAGTTTCGTTGTAGCATTATGAAAACAGAGAAGTATCTCTACCCTTCAGGTCGATCGATCGAACGGCGGTTCGATCGGATAGCGATCCGATTGGCAGGACACTTACTGAGAACAAGTTCACAGCAGGATTGTCACTCGATCGGATAGCAATCCGATCGGTTGGCAATCCATTAGTTACCGATGATCTTTGAAAATTATGGAAATGGTTAAGTATCGAAGTTCCAAATGTCACATGATCGGATGGTCGTTCGATCGGATGGTTATCCGATCGGACGGCAATCCTTTCGACGTTCAGATCTCTGAAAAGTTGAATAGAAGTTTAAGTGTTAACCTCAAGTGTAATCCGATTGGATTGAAGTTCGATCGGATGGCAATCCGATCGGATGACAATCTGATCGGACGACAATCCGTCCCAACGAATCTGATCGTCATGAACCTGATTATTCTGAAAGTTTGCGGTTTGCTCGAGACGGTATGACAACATACTAAACAACGGAACCTCGTCAAGACCCAAGTAATCCGATCGAACCGGAATCACCCAAATCCGATCAGTTTACTGGTTCATGACGGTTGTTCATGTTTAGCCCGAAATCGGTTGTCTCTTTGATAGAAGCTAGATCTTGAACCAACATGTCACACCCCGATTTCCACGTGTCACCGGTGGGCCCGGTGTGGGGTACAGTGACGTAGTTGGCATCGTCATAGACAATCAACACAATATAATAATGCACAGCGGAAGCAGAATAGAAACATTTCAACTTTTAAATAAAGCGTAATAATAAATATCACAGTAGTTGAAATGGATCCACAGGCGGATCAATAAAATAAGATAAAATAATAGTTCAACAGATAAATGTCGTCCGAGTTTGCGAGACTATTGTGGACGCTCTCTAGGAAACAGCCAGCCTATTTCCGTATAGTACCTGCACTTAATCTTTTGGGAAAAATACGTCAGTTTACACTGGTAAATACAAATCGACCGACTCATTTTGAAAATGATTTAAAATTTATTTAAATGCACAAGGCATAAATATTTTATTAACTTGGGATAATTATAAAATATAAACTTGTGAACGATTTACATGCACTTATATCTCTGGTGGCCCGGGATCTACTGTCCGGGCTAGAGATTTAATTGACACACCACATCAAAGAGTTATACACGACGGGTGTACGCCTACACCCCGTGCTCTGGTCGTGGCCATCTCGTAAGATAATGCCAAGGATATCCGGGACATGGTCAACAACCCCCCAAAGCCTTTAAGTAAGACAAAACTGTTTAAACGAAATCACACAAGCTATTCAAGACTGAACACCCATAGGGAGCAGGACTTGTGCGCCCGATCAAGCGGTATTTTAAATACCGTACCCCAAGCCCGTATAGGGAAAATAAGTCAAAATGTATTTACCTAAGCAAGTATAAGTCACAAACGATAAGTGGTGGTAGCTTTTACCGGGCTTCCTAATCTGGAACAAAGGTTTATAATTAACCTATTAGATTCCTAACGGCCTTTTATATAAGCCTAAGCTTTGACCGGTTAGTTTTAGGAATGATACGGTTTACGCACGATTAAGCGAAAGACCGGATAGAATGTGATCTAGACCCGACAAGTTCGAATACTTGTATAATATGGGTATACTAAATACATTCTGGATTTTGAAGTAAAAATGATAACGTTTGACCCGTTTCGGTCAATTTACGCAAACTAGTTACGTAAACCGAACCGAACGCGAAAAGGGCGATACGGGTAGCCAAAAGATTCAAATGCAAGTTCCCTGAATTAATATGCTTAGAATATGATATTATATCAGTAAGTTATGTTCTATATTGCCCGGGATAATTTTTAAACTCAATTTATGCCTTAGAAGGGCATTTTGGTCATTTAAAAGATAATAAAAGGGTAAAATTAGAAATCTGAGTTTCGGGTCTGGTTCGTACAGTAAATATACTTAATATAACATATTATATCAGTAGGGTATGACCCATATGTCAAATATATCATTTAAAACCAAACTATGCACCGTAGGGGCAATTTAGTAATTTCACAAGGGCTAAAAATGCCAAAACTGGAAACCTGAGTTCAAAATATCATACTTACTGTTATTATATGAAAATATGTGATTTACATCAGTAGGTATAAGTTTTATAGGTTTAAAACAAGTACAACGCTTACTATGCGCTTAAAACGCTAAAAATACGATTTAAGGGCGTTTTCGGGTTTTCGCAGTAAATATGAGATTTTTATATTTCCAGAAGTCTTATAATAATTTATTCATCATACAAAATCAGTAGAAAAAGGTTTCGGGTCAAATGGATGTGTAAAACTCGTTTTATGGCTAAAACGGTCAAAACCGACATAAGCCGAAACGACTAGGTGATCGAGGATCCGTTCAGCCAAAAATTAATTAAAAATCATCAAAATTCCCAGAATATTATATATAATCAGTTGGTAAAAAGTTTTGTACCAAAACGTGGCCAGAAACGGGTTCTACGCAAAAAGGACCGTTTATGTAAATTTATAATATAGTTTTACGCTAATGGCCATATCTCACAATCTGGACCACCAACTGATCCGAAACTTTCGGTGCAAGTTTATATAATAAAAATAAAGATTTCTATCCTTTCATTTTTCCAAAAATCCCGTTTTAAATCAAAAAGGGCAAAATAGTCAACTTTATGCATAAACCGGAAACAAGCATTCGAATAGGCTAAGCATAGACTCAATCAACGGAAATTCCAGAAAGTTTAACTAAAATAAAAGTAGTCAAAAATACTATCCAATACAGATCTTGAACATGCATGTATGAATCCGAATCGATAGTCTACGAAATAATCGTTTTACAAGACTTTCGGTTCCGATTCGTGGCTATACTATAGATTGTCGAGTGGATGATGATTAAAACACATTTATATATATATTACAAGTTGTTTTCAATGATCAATCAGGTTGCATGTCATCTATATCATTAATCATGTCATCTTTCATCAAAATCGTTTCTGTTGACTTTTTATAACCATGTTTGACTCGACATTAAGCATGCATGTAGTGGGAATCAGTTAGTACCCTTTAGAGGGTTTGTTTCCCACATAGATACCAATCTATAACAAGTTTCAATTCGAGAAATTACTGAAAGAAATCCGTTTAATCAGAAAGTCAAAGGTTATGAACACCCAGTTTGACTTTTAGCAATAATCAAAGCAAAAACGGATTAAAGAACGAATTGAATGCTTACAATGGTCCTATAGATGTTAAATGATCACTAGTAGTCGACCTTGATCTTCAGAAATGCTCCAGAAAGCCTGCTTGAAGTTCTTGAATGTTGAGAGCTTATGTTCTTCAAGTGCAAATGATCAAAATGAGATCAATTCTTGTTTTAAATCAGTATTTTCGAGGTTCCTGTAGTTGTAGGCATGCAAGGCATGCTATTGGTGCAAAAGGAGGCAAGAGACAACTGTTTTCAACTCAAATTCGGACCCAAATCAACCCAAAACGAATTTCTGGTCGCTGGCAGTCCCACGCAGCCCGCCTGGGCATGTCCAGGCGGGTCGCCTGACCCTTGTTTCAGCCAAACAACTTTCATACTTGACAGCTTTGACCCCTGAACTTGTACGCGATGTTTCGGCTACTTTTCTCGACCCGTAAACCCCCAAACTTGGTTTTTAAGAACCTTAGGACTTTTACCAACATGGTAATGCCCTCGGATAACTTTGCGCTCAACCGAAAAGCCCTGAATTCGACGTTGACGCTTTTAGTCCCTTAAGTACGGTTTTGGCCATAACTTTCTCATACGTTGACGAAACTTCATGAAATTTTTACCACATATTCTAGTGAGTATATTTTAGCTATACAAAGCTTCGGGCCTGCCAAAAGTTCACTCAGAGGTATAAATTAAACATGTTGACACTTTTGGCCCCTATAGTTTATAATACTTCACTTTCGTGCAATTTCCGCGTCGTATGATCCATGAACCATCCGTTAAAGGTTATAAACATTATGTGGGGTTATCATAGAGCCTATTTATCCATTGTTGACACTTTGGACCCTTACGTTCCATAGTTTTCACTGTTTGTCACTTTTAGTCCCTCTAAAGTATGTTTTCACATAACGGAACCTTATGACACGTGTCAAGACATTATTGGACGAAATTTTTCGAGGTGTTACACAACACATCACTAAGAAAGAGTAGAAGGTTAGAACGAGCTCCGATTCTATCGGTTTTGAGTGCATTGAGTGTAAAAGAGTTGAAAGAAAGTTAGAAAACCATCTTTCAATCCTTTTAACCATGAATATGTGTAGATCTATTCGAACTCGCTGTTTAATCATGTGGAAATCCTTCAGATCTGAGTTGTTCTTGGTGGAATGGGGCTAAAACTTGAGGTTCATAAGAACTCCATGATGACATCACCTTAGAACACCTCAAATCCACTAATTTCACGGTTAAAAGTTAAGATTCAAAGATGAAAATGATGAAGAAGTGTGTGTAGATCATAGAAGTACAAGATTTAGGTTGAAAACTTACAAGAATTGCGAGAAATCGAGAAAAAGAAGGCTTGAGTGTGGCTGGTCGAGTGAGAGAGCTGTCACATCACAAATGATGTGACAGGAGGGTATTTATAGGGTTTCCAAAAGAGGAAAGTGCGCAAGGGTCGAATTGGCCACTGATCGGTTGGCCATTCGATCCAAGTGTCCGGCGTGTTGAGTTTTGTCGTTTCAATTCGCGCGTTGAGCATTGCGATGCGCTTCGAGCGAGCGATGCGATAGAATTACCCACTAATTACAAAAATAACCTAACTACTATATCTAACATACAATCACTATAAATAACTTGCGTTTAGCGGTTGCGATTTAAGTTGCGTTGCGATAGAATTGCGATTGCGTTTTGATTACTCACCACAAACATAAAGTAAACGTGCACAAGTAACACATAAGTACACACACACACGTAAAACAATATTCAGAGTCTACCAATCAAGGCGCGAATGCGATTGCAATGCGATTAGCGATAAAGCGATAAAGCGATAAAACATGCGATAAACATCGATTAAACCTCGATTATTAATAGATACTCCACATAATACAACTAGAGCAGATAAAATAAAGGATTCGATTACAAGTCAAATAAGTCAAAACAGTAGTTGAGCAAGGAGTGACAGATCGCAATTAGCAATCTTTTCTTCCTTTGACTTCAATCTTGACTTTGACTTTGACTTTGACTTTCGTAACACGGGGTGTTACAGCCTCCCCTTCTTAAGGGAATTTTGTCCCGAAATTAGGCTGAAGCCATAACAAACAACTGCGGGTAGTTCGCCTTCATGTCACTTTCGAGTTCCCAGTTGAACTCCGCGCCTCGTTTGCCTTCCCAGCGAACTATCACAATGGGAATGCGTGAGCGCCTGAGCTTCTTGGTCTCTCGATCCATGATCTCGACAGGCTTCTCCACGAAGTGTAATGTTTCGTCCACTTAGAGATCCTCTAGTGGAACTTGTAAATTCTGCTCGGCTAGGCACTTTCTAAGGTTCGATACATGGAAAGTCGGGTAGACGTTGCTAAGTTCCTCCAGTAGTTCGAGTTTGTAGGCCACTTTGCCAATCCTTTCCAGAATCTTAAAGGGTCCAACATATCGAGGCGCGAGCTTTCCTTTCTTGCCGAATTTGATCACACCCTTCCAAGGTGATACCTTTAGGAGTACGTGATCGCCAACGTCAAATTCAAGGGGCTTGCATCGTCTATCGGCGTAACTTTTCTGACGACTCCGAGCTTTCAGCAGATTGTCTCGAATTTGGAGGATTTTGTCAGTCGTTTCTTGCAGTAGTTCAGGACCGGCTAGCTGCGCATCACCGATCTCATGCCACACAATCGGCAATCGACATTTCCTTCCGTACAATGCCTCAAATGGTGCCATTTGTATACTAGAATGATAACTATTATTGTATGAGAATTCAACTAAAGGTAAGTGAGCGTCCCAATTACCATCGAAATCTATGACACACGAGCGAAGCATGTCTTCAAGAGTACGAATCGTTCTTTCAGTCTGACCATCGGTTTGGGGATGGAAAGCGGTACTTAGATTAAGCGTAGTACCAAGAGCAGATTGAAATGTTTCCCAAAGACGCGAGGTAAACCGACCATCGCGGTCAGAGATGATGTCACGAGGGGTACCGTGTCGACAGATAACTTTGTCTGTGTAGATTCGGGCTAATTATTTTACCTTGAAGTCTTCTGGTATCGGCAGGAAATGAGCAGATTTAGTCAAACGGTCAACGATAACCCATATGTTATCGTGACCTGAGGTTGTACGCGGAAGTTTCGTGATAAAGTCCATGGCTATGCTTTCCCACCACATCGGGATCTCGGGTTGCACAAGCAAGCCAGAGGGTCTTTGTTGTTCGGCCTTGACTTTCGAGCAAGTCAGGCACTTCGAAACATAGATAGCGATATCCTTCTTCATACCAGGCCACCAGTATCGTTGACGAAGGTCATGATACATCTTGTCGACACCATGATGAATAGAATATCGAGACTTGTGGGCTTCATCCAACAGGATTTGTCGCAAGTTAGTGCGTTTGGGAATCCAATTTCGGTCCAAATAATGGAATATCCCATTCGATTTATTCGCTAACTGCTCGCCATTATGATAAATCCTTTCCTTCTTCATGGTGCGTTCGGCAAAACAAGCGTGTTGAGCGTCATGGATAAGAGTTTCGAGATGATGCTGGGCGTGAACATTACGAACACTATGCAAATAGCTTCGTCTGCTTAGGGTGTCGGCAACGACATTTGCTTTGCCAGGATAACAATGAATCTCACAGTCATAATCGTTGAGAAGTTCTACCCATCGGCGTTGACGCATATTCATTTCTTTTTGGCTAAAGATGTGTTGTAGGCTCCTATGGTCGGTGAAGACCGTACACTTGGTACCGTAAAGGTAGTGTCGCCAAATCTTCAACGCAAAAACAACTGCGCCTAGCTCGAGGTCATGGGTTGTATAGTTCTTCTCGTGGATGTTGAGCTGACGAGATGCGTAAGTGATAACCTTGTCTCGTTGCATGAGAACACAACCAAGACCAAGGTTCGAGGCATCACAATAGACAATGAAGTCATCGTTTCTGTCGTGTAAAGCAAGAACAGGAGTATTGCAGAGCATATGCTTGAGAGTTTGAAAGGCAGTCTCTTATTCGGTTCCCCAAACAAAAGGCTTGTCTTTATGCGTCAAAGAAGTAAGCGGGACAACGATTTTCGAGAAGTCAACAATGAATCGATGGTAATAGCCCGCCAATCCGAGGAACGAACGAACGAACATCGGATGGTGATTTTGGAGTAACCCAACTCTTAACAGCTTCGATCTTTGCGGGATCGACGTGAATACCTTGACTATTGACAATGTGACCGAGGAATTGAACCTCCTCTAGCCAAAACTCACACTTGGATAATTTGGCGTAGAGTCGATTCCCTTGGAGTAACTCGAGAACCAAAAATAGATGTTGCGCATGTTTGGTTTTCGACTTCGAATAGATAAGGATATCGTCGATGAATACGATGACGAAATGGTCAAGAAATGGTTTGCACACACGGTTCATCATATCCATGAAAACCGCAGGTGCGTTGGTTAAACCGAAGGGCATCACGACGAATTCATAATGACCATAGCGGGTTCAAAAGGCGGTCTTCGGAATATCTTCCTCCTAAATGCGTAACTGGTGATAACCTGAGCGTAAATCGATCTTCAAGAAACATAAAGCACCTTGCAATTGATCAAACAAATCATCGATCAGGGCAGGGGATAGCGATTCTTGATTGTCAACTTATTCAACTCCCTATAGTCGATGCACATCCGGAACAACCCATCCTTCTTTTTGACGAAAAGGACTGGTGCGCCCCATGGAGAGGTGCTAGGGCGAATGAAGCCTTTATCAAGCAATTCCTAGAGTTGACTCGAGAGTTCACGCATTTCAGACGGCGCGAGGCGATAAGGAGACTTAGCGACTGCGTTGACTCCAGGAATGAGGTCAATACGAAAGTCGATATCACGACTCGGAGGTAACCCAGGTAGCTCATCAGGAAAGACGTTTGGAAATTCGCAAACAACAGGGACATCTTTTACTAGCGTCTTCTCTTTCTTTTCCTCCTCCGCTACTATAATGTTTGCCAAGAAAGCTCTGTATTCCTTGCGGAGATACTTGCTCGCTTGGATACAAGACATGAGTTTGAGACCTTTCGAAGGAGTTTCACCATAAACACACAATAGATCACCATTAGCGAGCGAGAAGCGAATCAACTTATCGAAACAAACAATTTTAGCACGATTCTCACGAAGAAAATCCATGCCTACTATGACGTCAAAACTACCGAGCTGCATCGGAATAAGGTCGATAGGAAAGATGTGATTGTTGAGTTCGAGAGTACAATCACGAAGAACAGAATTGACAACGACGGTTCTTCCGGTGGCAACTTCAACATCGAATGACGAGGGGAGATGGGCGCGCTTACGATTAAGGAGCTTTTCGAATTCTAACGACACAAAACAGTTATCGGCTCCAGTATCAAATAAACACAAAGCATATATACCATTCACAAGGAACATACCATTGACCACATAGTTGTCGGCTTGAGCTTGACGGACGTTGATGTTGAAAGTACGTCCGTGAGCTGCTTGCTGCTGTTGTTGCTGGGGCTGCTGCTGTTGTGGCTCTTGCTTCACCACTCGGTTCGGGCACATGTTTGCGAAGTGGTTGGGATCACCACACGCAAAGCATGCTCTAGCATGGATCGCGGGTGCAGGAGCCGCTTGTTGGCCTTGAGGAGCAGGAAGTAGAGCTTGTTGAGCAGGAGCTTGACCTTGAGCTGGAGCTGGAGCATGACGTGGACCTGTACGGTAGTTGGTGGTGAAATGGCCGTACATGTTGCAATGCACACAGTATCTGCAAGTGATTCCCACTAGGTGGTGATAGGTACAAGTAGGGCAAGCCGGGCGAGGACCAGTGTAAGCACGCTTGGCCAGCGGTGCCTGGGTAACCGGTGCCACTACTTGGCGGTGTTGAGGCTGCGGTTGAGCTGGAGCTGATTGGAGCGGGGCAACAATGGTGGCAGTGCAATTCTTGCTACTGTTGTTGTTATTCCTCTTGCAACGAGAGGACTTTGAAGATTGCCGGGCGGCGGTGGTTTCAGCAGTTGCGGCAGTGGTAGCTTGATGCAGATTCTTGGAGGCTTTATCCCAGTAACCAGACTTGACTCGCTTGTCGTTTATCTCAGCAGCGAGTAGAAAAGTTTTCTTAATGGTTGACGTCTTTGAAGCTTGAACGAAATCAGCCACGCAATCCGGAAGAGCACGGATATACTTCTTGATGGTGATTTCGGGCGTAGTAACCTGACTAGGACAGATTATACTCAACTGCTTGAAGCGAGCAGTCAAACCAGCGTTGTCGCCATCCTTTTGCTTGATATGCCAGAACTCATCCTCCAGATTTTGGCGCTTGTGGGGAGGGCAGAACTCTTGCATCATAACGTCCTTTAACTCATCCCACGTCAGCCCATAAGCTGCATCATTTCCGCGCTTGTTTCTCTCGGCCGTCCACCAATCTAGAGCTCGGGATTGGAAGACGCCTGTGGCATTAAGAGTACGGAGATTATCAGGACAGCCACTCTGGCGCAGGGTGACCTCGATCGAATCAAACCACTGTAACATGGCCGTAGGACCATCTTCGCCGGTAAATTCTTTTGGTCCGCAAGCTTTGAACTGCTTGAAGCTAAAAGCAGACTTTGGCGAATCAGTCCGAGACTCTTCAAAAGATTTGCTAGCGTTTTCATTTACCTCACTAACAATCTGAGGGATAACTTTCGCCATTTGCTTAGCGACGAGGGCGGCGATGCGTTTGTCATCATGATTGCGGCGAGCGGAACGTGAGTGAAATGATCCAAAAAACAACATTGTCTGCAATAGACAGCGCCATATGATTCAAAACGCTATATAATCGAATCTCACCTCACACGTACTAATACTAAAGCTCAGGAACACGAACAGTGTAATACACATAATCACAGAAACACGTAAGCACATAGGGCACAGAAGCACGTAAGCACGTAGGGCATAGAAGCACGTAAGCACGTAAGGCACGGAAGCACATAAGACAGTCAGAACACAGAAACACGTACGAAGAATATAGCATGGTTTCCTACACATATTGCACGTATTCACCTATATTCAAGGTTCGCGCGTTCGAGAATAGCGATTGCGATTAGCGAGTACACATTGAGTAGCATAGCATAAGCATGTAACATAGCATGCGATCATCCACAAGTAGCAACGATTTGTTAGTGATTTGGGATAGATGTGCAGCTCGAGTTGTGCGTGTCGATTAAAGCGAAAAGCGAATAAATCACCAAAAATCGTAACACATAAACAGGTAAAACCACATAAAACACATAAAATTCTACGTAAAACGACAAATATCAGAATCAGCAATTTGCGGGCTCAGAATCGTAAACACATAAAATCAGCGATTGCGAGATTGAAATCGAAAATAGATTATCTAAGGCTTGATAGACGTCGACTGCCCAAAGTGATTCGACTATTCACAAGGACTTTTGGTACACACTTTGACTTTTGGGATTGTGCTCTCACCTCGATTTTGGGCAAACGGCACGCATCCTTCCAGTTTCAGCGTGACTTCAAGTCGTTGGAGTTCGTCGAGACTTTGGTGAGAGTTATGAAAACTAAAATGGAGCGGAATAAGCCGTCAAGGTTCGGGTTTCACCCCTGGCTTAACAACTTTCTTCCTGTGTTGATGAGATAGCGGGATACTCTACGTTAAAGTACAGATTTCACTCCTGATTCAACGCAAATTCTCCTGTTTATAGAATAAAATGCGGGTCGAACAAGCGATTTAGTCGAGAGTTTGCGGTTTTCACACCTATTCTCGACCTAATCTCTTGTTCATTTTCTAAAGATAGCGTGCAGTGATAGTGTTCAGCGAGTGCGAGCGAGAAATAGCAAGTATGCTCATACAAAACCCCTACAGGGTATGCACAAGTCGGTCTGTTGGTACTTAGACTATAGGCTAGGTCGTTTCTAAGACATCGGCCCGGACTAGGTCGATTCTTGCTTAATTCCCTATAATTATGGCTCTGATACCAATCTGTCACACCCCAACCGATGACGGAAACATCGGGGCGTGGCACTGAGCGAAACAGATTGTCCAAGAGAAATTCCATAACAACTACTTTACCGAATAGTTAATATTATATCCCATACCATAACCTATTAAGCAAGTAAATTATTACAGACAACGATATCTCAAAGACGAATATCATGTTCCGACAATTCAGATTTAAATAAAAATAAATAAAATAAATTGTCTTTGTTTCTAGACTCCATCCTACTTGATTCTACAAAAGCAGGTAAAGCACAGCATCCTAGGCACCTGTCACATACGTTAAAGTAAAGGTCAATACACATAGTGTAAAGGTGAGCATACAAGTTTGATAATAATAATAGAGTTCGAAATTGTTTACGCATAACCAGCATGTAACATGTATAAAGTGAAGGCAAGTAGGTTATCGACAGAGAAATATGCACAGACGTGACTGCGAGTTGTTGAATGCGCAACACATATCCCCACTGGGACACGTGAAGTAAAGCCCTTAACAACCCCTGTCCACGACAGGTGCTGAGTCCAAACTATAGTACTATCGTTGCTAAGATGTCAGGCAACAATCACTGTGTTAACATAACATACAAGCATTCATCGAATAACACGTAGCATGCAATAACGGTCAGCATATAAACAGTGTCTGTATTATGTGTAGATTGTGATTTAGAATAAGTAACGTATGTAACACCCAAAAGTGCGGAAAGCAAAAAGGGTTCGAGTATACTCACAGATAGCATTTGACTTAATAAACACTGCCTTGGATTGAAGGGAGCGCTGAGAGATTAGCCTGAACAGTTAACGATAAAATAAACGATGAGCGGTGCGTTAAATGGTGAAAAGTGATTAAGTGTCGAGTGGCAACCCGATCGGATGGCAATCCGATCGGTTGGCCATTCGATCGGATGTCAATCCGTTCAGATGGTCATCCGATCGGATGGCCATTCTATTGGATTGACATTCGTTTGGTAAGGATGCGTTTGTGTATGATGGCTTTGAAGTTTTCATTGTAGCATTTTGAAAACAGAGAAGTATCTCTACCCTTCAGGTCGATCGATCGAACTGCAGTTCGATTGGATAGTGATCCGATTGGCAGGACACTTAGTGAGAACAAGTTCACAGCAGGATTGTCACTCGATCGGATAGCAATCTGATCGGTTGGCAATCCGTTAGTTACTGATGATCTTTGAAAATTATGGAAATGGTTAAGTGTCGAAGTTCCAAATGTCACATGATCGGATGGTCGGTTGATCGGATGGCTATCCGATCGGACGGCAATCCGTTCGACGTTCAGATCTCTGAAAAGTTGAATAGAAGTTTAAGTGTGAACCTCAAGTGTAATCCAATCGGATTGCAGTTCGATCGGATGGCAATCCGATCGGACGACAGTCCATCCCAACGAATCTGATCGTCTTGAACTTGATTATTCTGAAAGTTTGCGGTTTGCTCGAGGCGGTATGACAACGTACTAAACAACGGAACCTCGTCAAGACCCAAGTAATCCGATCGAACAGGAATCACCCAAATCCGATCAGTTTACTGGTTCGTGACGCTTGTTCATGTTTAGCCCGAAATCGGTTGTCTCTTTGATAGAAGCCAGATATTGTACCAACACATCACTAAGAAAGAGTAGAAGGTTAGAACGAGCTCTGATTCTATCGGTTTTAAGTGAATTGAGTGTAAAAGAGTTGAAAGAAAGTTATAAAACCATCTTTCAATCCTTTTAACCATGAATATGTGTAGATCTATTCGAACTCGTTGTTTAATCATGTGGAAATCCTTCAGATCTGAGTTATTCTTGGTGGAATGAGGCCAAAACTTGAAGTTCATAAGAACTCCATGATGACATCACCCTAGAACACCTCAAATCCACTGATTTCACGGTTAAAAGTTAAGATTCAAAGGTAAAAATGATGAAGAAGTGTGTGTAGATCATAGAAGTACAAGATTTAGGTTGAAAAGTTACAAGAATCGTGAGAAATCGATAGAAAGAAGGCTTGAGTGCGGCTGGTCGAGTGAGAGAGCTGTCACATCACAAATGATGTGACAGGAGGGTATTTATAGGGTTTCCAAAAGAGGAAAGTGCGCAAGGGTCGGATTGGCCACTGATCGGATGGCAATCCGATCGGATGGCCACTCGATCGGTTGGCCATTCGATCCAAGTGTCCGGCGTGTTGAGTTTTGTTATTTCGATTCGCGCGTTGAGCGTTGAGATGCGTTTCGAGTGAGCGATGCGATAGAATTACCCATTAATTACAAAAATAACCTAACTACTATATCCAACATACAATCACTATAAATAACTTGCGTTTAGCGGTTGCGCTTTAAGTTGCGTTGCGATAGAATTGCGATTGCGTTTCGATTACTCACCACAAACATAAAGTAAACATGCACAAGTAACACATAAGTACACACACACGTAAAATAATATTCAGAGTCTACCAATGAAGGCGCGAATGCGATTGCGATTGCGATGCGATTAGCGATAAAGCGATAAAACATGCGATAAACATCAATTAAACCTCAATTATTAATAGAAACTACACATAATATAACTAGAGTAAATAAACTAAAGGATTCGATTACAAGTCAAAGAAGTCAAAACAGTAGTTCAGCAAGGAGTGACAGATCACAATTAGCAATCTTTTCTTCCTTTGACTTCAATCTTGACTTTGACTTTCGTAACACAGGGTGTTACACAAACTTAACTGATTTGCAGGTCAGTTTGGTTAATGGAATGGCTATTTGATGTGTGTAAAATGCAACATATAAATTACATCAAATGAGGCATAAAACTAACCCTTTTTAGTACTAATATTGGAAAAAGTGTGCTTTTGTCTTCCTTTTGTATTTTCAGGACTAAATGAGCTTAAATGAACAAAAGGAACAAATATGTAGCAAAAAACTAACATAAATATAAAGAAAAGGAATAAACGTGGCATGCCCGACCCCTCAACAACATCTTCCCAAGCAAAAACAAGAAACAGAAGGCTGACCACGGCCCCGTGCCCAGCGGACACAAGGGCGTGGTCAGATGTCTGTAGAAAATGACAAAGCTAAAAGAAGCTTCTATTCCCAGCACGGGGGCGTGCCCAGCTCAGCACGGGTCGTGGTCAACGCTAAGATTCGCAGAATCTTGCAAATCTTGATAGTACAGATACGCTTCTGCACACGGGGCCGTCCCCAGCGAACACGGGGGCATGTGGAGCCTAATACAGAAAATTGCAATTAATGAAGAAAGAGAAAGTTGATGGCCACGGGGCCGTGTCCGTGCTTCTGTGCAGGCTATAAATAGGGGTGCTTGGTTCACTTCAAAGGCATCCCTTGACAAACCACCTCTCTCCCACTTCACCACCACTCCACCACCACTACAACACCCACATCCACCACCATCATCCATCATCCACCTTAGAGTGTGTGTAGTAGTCTCGGGATCCAAGATTGATAGTAAGAGTTCTTGTCAATCAAAGGCCATGTTTGGCTAAGCCTCTTACATCACTTGGTGAAGACAAGCATTTAGTGTAATATTTTTGATTTTTAATCTTTTCGCACTTTTTATTTGGTTTTGTACTAATGACTTTAATAGCTAGTTTCTTATGTCGAAGGTGAAACTTCATTATCATTTGTCCGTGGTGTCTTGGCATTATTTTACTGTCTATATAAAATAAAAGATTTTCACCGTTCATATCTCTACGGTCTATATAGAGATATATTGGCTACCTAGTCGGGGGTTAAGGGAATGGTTTGGTAAGGTTCTTGCCTTGTTCAGTGTATAGATCCTGCAAGGACCTGGGTCAAGCTTACTAGGACCTCCTTCAATACCCACTGGTATTGGATGGCGGGGGTGCGAATGGCTTGATCCCCTCATATGTGAAATACTATTAATACATTAACCCGGCTACTTGGGATTGTATCCCTGTTGACTCAAACCACTTAGCCGAGGGTAACGTCGCCTTCAAAAGAGGGGCCTACCACATTACGCATTAATAACTTAATTAATTATCTTTCAATATTCCGACCCTTTGGGATTGTATCCTTGCTGTCTCAAACCACTGGGTTGAGGGTAACATCACCTTCAAAAGAGGGGCCTACTACTATAACTAAGATAATCTCTTAAAAAGTGCAAAAGTGTAGAAATCATCAAAGGTTACATTAAAGGCGGGTCGGATCCAAGTGATTCATCTTGTCTATCTGTTTTTCTTTTATTTTTATTTTTCACCATTTTTAGTTTTTATTTTCATGTTTAAAACCTTTTCTAAAACTTTTGTTTTGATTAGACGTTGAGGATAAACCGGTACTAAAAGCCCTTGTGTCCTTGGACGACCTCGGTATCTTACCAACGCTATACTACGCTCACGATGGGTGCACTTGCCCATGTGTGTGTTTAGTGTTAGTAGAATATCATGTTTTATAAATTTAAAACTTGACTAACGTGTTAAAAGGGCTTAAAATATCAATAAAAATATATTACACCCAACACACACCAAGTTTTTGGCGCCGTTGCCAGGGACACAAGGATTTTAAGAAAGTTAGGAATCAATGGCCTAATCGTTTTTCTTATTTTTCTGTTTTTTTTTTTGGGGTTCTTCTAAATTTTTCAGCTTCTGCAGACTGCAGCACGGGGCCGTGCCTGGTCGGACACGGGTCGTGCCCAGCATCCTTACTGGCAGTTTTTATTTTCTGAGTTACAGAGAGGTAAGCACGGGGCCGTGTTGGTGCAGCATGGGGTTGTGTTGAACTCTCCAGTAACAGGGATCCGGAATACAATTACTGTAACCACGACAACGGGGCTGTGGTCAGCGACCACGCGCCCATGGTGAGACTTTTGACCAGCAATCATTTTGTTTTTATCGAAGGACTTGGAACCCAGGCGCCGCACCTGAACTTCCTACGTAGTGCATGAGCTCCAGTTCCAATAAAGACATAAAAGAATCTCTAGACGAACCCGAACGCTTTCTAAGAAAAAGACTTAAAGCTAAAATCTAAGAGAAAGTTTCGGGGGACCCACTCCCAATGGCGGATCAACGTACCCTAATGGATTACCTACGACCCACGGTAGGTAATCTCGGCGCCGCTATTAATGCGCCGAATGTCGATGCCAACAACTTCGAACTTCGGTCACATTTGATTCAAATGTTCCAAAACTACGCAACTTTCCATGGGCTTGCGGACGAAGATCCCCACTTACATATTACCAACTTCTTGGAAATATGTGATACCATTCGAATCAATGGGGCATCAAACGACGCCATCCGCCTCCGAATGTTCCCGTTTTCATTAAAAGACCAAGCCAAAGCTTGGCTTAACACCCTCCCAAGTGGTTCGGTAAACACTTGGGATGAACTAGCCCAAAAGTTTTTATATAAGTATTTCCCTCCTTCTAAAACGGCTAAATTAATGACTGAAATTAATACATACTCACAAGAGGATGGGGAATCCTTATATGAAACTTGAGAAAGGTTCAAGGAGCTACTAAGAAAGTGCACTCATCATGGTCATGCGGTAGGGCAACAAGTATCCACTTTCTACAATGGGTTGTTGTCACACACAAGACAAACACTCGACTTTAGCTCTGGGGAACTTTTAGGTAATCGTCGCCCAAATGAAATTTATAATCAAATTGAGGAAATTGCTCAAAACAATTTTCAGTGGCACACTCCACGAGGCACAAAATCTATTGCCCCGAGCGCCCATAAGGTAGACGAAAGCACTTCTTTACAAGCCCAAATCGAGGCCCTCTCTTCGAAAATCAAAAAGTTGGAAATGACAAAAACGGCCTCGGTTATGGCTTGTTAAGGGTGTGGTGGGCCACATGAAAATTGGAGTTGTATGAAAGAAATGGATAATCAAACGGAAACGGTAAACTACATTGATAATAGACCTAGGCCATCAGGTCCTTCGACGGGTACCTACAATGTAACCACCCTAACCTTGGTTGTAGAGAACCCGTCAATAATAGTAACCAACAAAATCAAAACCAACGAACAAACTTTCAACAACCAAGAAATGAGTCACAAATTTCTCTCAACAACAACAAGGGGGACGAGAGAGGCTTGAAGATACTATCTCACGCCTCATCTCCGACACCGAAAAGAAAAACTCGGATTGATTCCAACAAATGGAATTGAGCTTTAGAAATCAACAAGCTAGTATTCAAAACATTGAAAAACAACTAAATCAACTAACTCAAAATTTCTCCGAGAGACCACAAAGCGCGTTACCCAGCAATACCGAAACCAACCCAAAGGCGCAAGTGCATTTCATCACATTGAGAAACCGTACTGTAGGTCCCGAGGAGGGTCCACTACCTCCAACTGAAAAGAGTTCGTCTAACCAAACCACAACTTCACCAACACCCCAAAAAGAGACAACTCCTCCGCCAAATCAAGAACCTACCAAGAACCCCCCGGTGCCTTACCCCAATCGGTTACTTCGCCAAAAGACCGATGAGCAATTCACAATAAACTTACTAAAACAATTGCACATCAATCTTCCATTTGTGGAAGTCCTCACTCAAGTGCCTAAATACTCAAAATTTATGAGAGACTTTCTCACTCACAAAAGGAAAAATTGAAACACTGCAATAGTTAATTTAAGTGAAGAATGCTTCGTCGTTCTACTTAACAAACTCCCACAAAAGAAAATCGAGCCCGGAAGCTTCACCATCCCCTGTTCAATTGGGGGATTACCCATACGCAGTGCACTAGCCGATCTTGGGGCTAGCATCAATCTCATGCCCGCATCAATGTTTGACCGACTCGGACTAGGTAAAACAAGCCCCACAAAGATGAGCACACAACTCTCCGATAGGTCTATCAAATATCCACAAGGTGTCGCCGAAAATCTATTGGTAAAAGTCGGAGACTTTGTATTCCCGGCCGACTTTGTCATACTTGATATGGAGGAAGATACCGAAGTACCACTTATTCTAGGAAGACCATTCCTAGCCATTGCTCACGCAATGGTGGACATGAATGGTGGGAAATTAACATTGAGGGTTAGGGACAAAGAGATGGAGTTTGGGGTTGGGAAAAGAGTAGAAGACGACGACCCGGTCAACTACATGAATGTCATAGACTCAAGCTTGGATGATGCTCTCCGATGGTGCAACATGGGATGCAAATGTTTTCTAGTTTAGTTTTACTTTTCAGGAATAAAACACACTCGAAATGGTGGAGGTTACTAAGGGAAACTTGAACCCACACCCCATGCACAAAAACAGAGCCTCCCGGCAATTTTTCTTCATTACAGTAAGTTCAGCACGAGGCCGTGCTCAACCCAACACGCCCCCGTGCCTGAGGTTCTGCAGGAAACGCCCAGTTCAGGTAATTGGACACGAGGCCATGTTCACTAGACACCCCCCCCGTGCCCAGCCTTCTGTTAAATATGATACTGGCAATCTGAACACGGGGCCGTGCCCGGACCAACACGGGCCCGTGCCCAGACGCACAGTAACATAATATTTTGCTTTTAAACACCTTTTTACACATTCAATCAACCTAAAAACTTATTTTTGGGACACATTGAGGACAATGTGTAATTTAAGTGTGGGGGGATGCTAAACCTAGAATTTTGCAAGTCCTAATAACAAGCCTTACACAAAACTCTATTGGAACCGCTAATTACCCCAATTTTTTTTTCAAAAACTTTTCGTTTTTTTGCTTGTCTTGGTTTAATTTGGGAGTAACAAGTTCTAAAAAGGTTATATTTTTACAAATTTACAACCGATAGCATCGTGATAAAAAGAACCAACATAAGAAAATTATGAAACGGCATGACAAATCTAGTTAAAATTTGATTATATATACTTGATCACATTATAAACCCATTCCCACAAAAAGTGAGTTTTGAGCCTTTATTGAGCATACAAGCATACATCTTTAACTAAATGCTTATTTTTCGTTTCTTGTGTGAGCCGCTTGGTTCTTACGACTCTAGAACTTGGCATGACGATACAATCCTAGTCCTTACCAACTTAAACCCAAGTAAGTAAATGATGGAGGTATTAAGACTAACCCATTTTCTTTTCAACACCATTATTTTTCATTTTTTTTATCACCTACCCAAAATCCCCCTAGTTAACCCCTTTGAGCCTTAACCTTTTCATTTCTAAACCCACAAAACAAACACCCTTTACCCACCAAAACCCTTTTTCTTTTAAACCCCTTATTTTAGTAAAAAGCTCGGTTTTCTTGTGACGCTTCTTATAAAAAAATGAAGTCTAGCAATAAACAAACAAGTTCCTCCAAGAAACTTTGTTTGAAAATGCTTAGTTTGAATAAAAGTCACAAAAACAAAAAGTTTTAAGATGACCGACGCTTTTTACGCTTTTAGCTTTTTTTTACTAACCACTAACCTAAAACCACCTACCTTTAACCCAAGCCTAAACCTTCCCCAAGTCCTCTTGATATTTACAAAGGTTTATAGTTAAAAAGGAGGATCGATTGCTTGGCAATCATATGGTAGAAGTAAGTTCCGTGTCGGTCTCGAGTGTTTCACAAAATACATCTTCGGCCTAGTATTGAGTGATTTCACGTGAGGTATATGAACTTATATATAAATGGAATTTTAAAGAGGCATGTTATGCCCAAATAAGTAATTTCTCTTATGAAACGTTCTAAATAAATCATAACGAATAGGATTGTAAATAGTGTAAAAATAAAACCCAATAAAGATCTTGGATTCCCGACACTTAAGACAAGCCCAAAACTTCTCTTCTACTCATTCCATTTGGGTGTGTAAGCCACATAATAAAGAGTTCTGCTTGAGGACAAGCAAAGATTCAAGTGTGGGGGTATTTGATGTGTGTAAAATGCAACATATAAATTACATCAAATGAGGCATAAAAGTAACCCTTTTTAGTACTAATGTTGGAAAAAGTGTGCTTTTGTCTTCCTTTTGTATTTTCAGGACTAAATGAGCTTAAATAAACAAAAGGAACAAATATGCAGCAAAAAACTAACATAAATACAAAGAAAAGGAATAAACGTGGCATGCCCGACCCCTCGACAGCATCTTCCCAAGCAAAAACAAGAAACAGAAGGCTGACCACGGCCCCGTGCCCAGCGGACACGGGGGTGTGGTCAGATGTCTACAGAAAATGACAAAGCTATAGAAGCTTCTATTCCCAGCACGGCCCGTGGTCAACGCTAAGATTCACAAAATCTTGCAAATCTTGATAGTACAGATACGCTTCTGCACACGGGACCGTGCCCAGTGAACACGGGGGCGTGTGGAGCCTAATACATACAATTGTAACTAATGAAGAAAGAGAAAGTGGATGGCCACGGGGCCGTGTCCGGGCTTCTGTGCAGGCTATAAATAGGGGTGCTTGGTTCACTTCAAAGGCATCCCTTGATAAACCACCTCTCTCCCACTTCACCACCACTCCACCACCACTACAACACCCACATCCACCACCGTCATCCATCATCCACCTTAGAGTGTGTGTAGTAGTCTCGGGATCCAAGATTGATAGTAAGAGTTCTTGTCAATCAAAGGCCATGTTTGGCTAAGCCTCTTACATCACTTGGTGAAGACAAGCATTTAGTGTAATACTTTTGATTTTTAATCTTTTCACACTTTTTATTTGGTTTTGTATTAATGACTTTAATAACTAGTTTCTTATATCGAAGGTGAAACTTCCTTATCATTTGTCCGTGGTGTCTTGGCATTATTTTACTGTCTATATAAAATAAAATATTTTCACCGTTCATATCTCTACGGTCTATATAGAGATATATTGACTACCTGGTCGGGGGTTAAGGGAATGGTTTGGTAAGGTTCTTTCCTTGTTCAGTGTATAGATCCTGCAAGGACCTGGGTCAAGCTTACCAGGACCTCCTTCAATACCCATTGGTATTGGATGGCGGGGGTGCGAATGGCTTGATCCCCTCATATGTAAATTACTATTAATACATTAACCCGGCTACTTGGGATTGTATCCCTGCTGACTCAAACCACTTAGCCGAGGGTAACGTCGCCTTCAAAAGAGGGGCCTATCACATTACGCATTAATAACTTAATTAATTATCTTTCAATATTCCGACCCTTTGGGATTGTATCCTTGCTGTCTCAAACCACTGGGTTGAGGGTAACGTCACCTTCATAAGAGGGGCCTACTACTATAACTAAGATAATTTCTTAAAAAGTGCAAAAGTGCAGAAATCATCAAAGGTTACATTAAAGGTGGGTCGGATCCAAGTGATTCATCTTGTCTATCTGTTTTTCTTTTATTTTTATTTTTCAGGATTTTTAGTTTTTATTTTCATGTTTAAAACCTTTTCTAAAACTTTTGATTTGATTAGACATTGAGGATAAACCGGTACTAAAAGCTCTTGTGTCCTTGGACGACCTCGGTATCTTACCAACGCTATACTACGCTCACGATGGGTGCACTTGCCCATGTGTGTGTTTAGTGTTAGTAGAATATCGTGTTTTATAAATTTAAAACTTGACTAACGTGTTAAAAAGGGCTTAAAATATCAATAAAAATATATTACACCCAACACACACCACTATTCTCGAGAAATCTCGGATAAATCGTCTATTATATCATGCCAGTCCAAGAAAACTCCGTACTTCCGTTGGCGACTCAGGGACTTTCCACTTAGTAATCTCCTCGATTTTTTTGGGATCCACATGAAGTCCTTCATGATTAACCAGATGTCCAAGGAATTGCACTTCTTATAACCAAAATTTACATTTTAAGAATTTAGCATAAAGCTTCTCTTTTCTCAACAATGTCAGAAGTGTATGCAGATGCGCTGCATGTTCCTCTTTACTCTTAGAGTAATTAGAATATCATCTATAAAGACAATTATAAATTTATCCAGGTATGGTTTACATATCCGGTTCATCATGTCCATAAATGCGGCTGGGGCATTGGTTAAACCAAATGGCATGACGGTAAATTCATAATGACCGTACCTAGTTCTGAAAGTAGTTTTAGGAATGTCCTCTTCATGTACTTTCAGTTGATGATATCCTGAGCGTAAATCGATCTTAGAAAAGAATCGAGCTCCTTGAAGTTGATCGAACAGATCATCGATTCTTGGTAGTAGGTACTGATTCTTAATCGTAACCTTGTTCAAGTCTCGATAATCAATGCACATACGCATCGATCCGTCTTTCTTCTTAACAAACAACACCGGTGCTCCCCACGGTGATGAACTTGGTTGTATAAAACCTTTGTCAAGAAGTTCATCCAATTTTTTCTTCAGTTCCTGCATCTCCTTTGGTGCTAATCGATACGGTGTTTTGGCAATCGGTGCCGTTCCTGGTAATGGTGAATTCTAAATTCAACCTCTCTATCAGGCGGTAACCCAGGTAACTCTTCTAAAAAACATCTGAGAATTTAGATATTACATGAATATCTTTTAATTCTTTTCCTTTAGTATTAATGATTACGGAAATCATATATATTACTTCTCCCTTCCTTTCATAACTTGCAGCTTTCATCAAAGAGATGAATTTTGTCGATCTGGTTGGCTTATCTCCTCTAATTGTGATCTTTTTACCTTTTGGTGTACTTACTTGTACTGTCTTTTAATCACATAAAATACTAGCACGATTGGCTACCAACCAATCTATTCCTAATACAACATCGAATCCAGCTAGATTCATTGGGTAAAGGTTAGCAAAGAAATGATGGTTTAGGATTTCTATTCTTGCTCCCTGCAAGATTTCACTTATCTTAATGGACTCTCCATTGGCTGTCTCTACCAGACAATCTTGCTGAAGTTTGGCTAAGGTTTGGTCAAGAAGTTTGTAGAAAGAAGTATTGATAAAACTTTGGTTTGCACCAGAGTCAAACAATACTTTGGCAAATATATTATTAACTAAGAACGTACCGGCAATCACATCCGGAATCATCTTGGCTTCCTTAGCTGTCAGAACAAAAGCTCTGGCATTTTTCTTAGGCGCTTCAGTTGTCTTAGCCTGGTTGGTTGTGGCTAGAGCTAGTTTTGGACAGTTCGGTTTGATGTGACTAGCCTCTCCACAATTGTAGCATATCTTGGCACTAGCCTTTCTCCTACAATCTTCTTCCTTATGTCCTGGGTACTTGCAAAAGCTGCAGGACACAGCACACTTTCCTGAGTGCTTCTTCTTACAAAACTTGCAGTAGGGTGCAGAAGAATCTATTCCTTTTCCACGGTAGGAATTACCAAAACGAAATTCCTGGGTAAGCTTTTGGGCTAGGTTCTTTCTCTAGTTTTCCTCTTGTATACGTACTAATTCATCAGTCAAGGTATTGGCTAGCTCTACTGCTTCTTCTATGGTTTGCGGTCTAGCTGCCTTAACTACCTGTCTAATCTCACTAATTAATCCCAAATATAACAGGATATTAACACTGGTTCAGGTGAGGCTAAGGTTGGCACTATCCTAGCATATTCGAAGAATATGGTAGTGTAACCTTTGCAGTCTATTCCAGTCATTCTAAGATTTAGGAACTTATTGGCGATTTGTTACTTCTCATTAGGAGGACAAAATTTTCTTTCAACCATTTTCTTAAAGTTGATCCATTCCATATTATAAAATATGTCACTTCCCCTAGACTAGAGAATAGTATTCCACCTTTCTAACGCTGCATTTTTGAAAGGATTAGAAGCAAACATAATCTTATCCTCATCTGCACATTTACTTATTTTTATGACTGATTCTGTCTTTTCTATCCAACGTAAGGCTGCAACGGCTCCTTCATTGCCTGAGAATTCTATTGGTTTGCAGGCCAAGAATTCTTTATAAAAACAACCGTAAGAAGTGGTTCTTCTTCTTTTAGGAATTGGAGCTTGGATTATAGGGCCATTATTGTTCACACTGTGACTTGGTTCAGTGTGTTAACGTTTACTTCCATTTGTAGATTTATTATTTTCTGCTTCTTTAATAGTCTTGATATAATAAGGCATAGCATCTATAATTCCTTGTGCTACTATATGTTGGATGGCACTGTTATCTATTTGGTTTCCGTTATTTTCATTATTCTGGTTTTCCTGATTTACTTCGTTTTCCATCTGAATTGTGAATATTTATCAAGTATTAATTATCACAGAATAAATTTGGTACAAATATTTATACACAATCACACAAACAATTTGATCAAAAACGTCGATCATTGCGACTTTTACTCTTTCTATATATATGCGTCAATTACAAACTACAACTGGAAATCAAATATACTAGTAGCTATGCATCCGTATCTATTTTAGTCTATCTATAGATTTTTTTATCAAAATACAAAATTACACATATATCTAGGCATTTTCTAGGTGCCGTTTATCCAGTACTGCATTTCCCGCTCATCATATTTCCAAACTAGTTTCTCTCCTATCTCTCGAATTCTATTTCCTTCATTCACTAAATCCTCTCCAAACTGATGGAGTTCCTGCACACATTTTCGACTCATTGGTGGGTCTACTGGGTCAGGATGAGGTACGGGTTCCTCGTAAGGGTCTACACTATTCATTTCGAAAAATGTTATGTCATCTTCCATCCACGAATCACGTTCTAAAGGCATTGGTTCTTTGGGAGTACATAGGGTAGAGTATGACATATTGTCGTCAAACCATGGATCATATTCTAAAGGGTGTGGGGTTGGGATTCTAGGTAACTCGTTGGAGTCAAATGCAGGTATCGGGAATTGGTTTGCTTGGTTGGGTTCTAGCATTTGTTGGTCAGGGAATAAAGGTAACAGTGATGGTTCGGCTATTTGGTTTAGGTTAGCGTATACTGCGGTAGTGGCTAACATATGGAAATCGGCCAACTGTCTATCTAGTTCCTCTTCCCAAGGTGGCCTATTGACTGTTTCCTGAGTTTGTGCATTTGCTTTCCTATTCGCTCTGACTATCACCCTCTGTTGTTGTAACTTCTTCATTCTTTTTCTTCTCTCATGTGCTCCTCTCTTGAACCAACCTCTCTTTTTAGTAGTAAAGGGTTCCTCAGACTGTGCCTTAAATATAAATATCCCTTCCTTAGTATCGGCTGAGTATCCCGAGGGATTAGGTTGAAATGATGTTCCCTCATCTTTTGGTGAACTATCTAAGTGACGATAAGCGTCTGAAGTTCCTTGCTCACTCATACCGTAAAGTAATAAATAGTCAAATAACACAAAACAATATTTACACGTAATCACATAAGTTATTTCCTAACACAAAATTTAAAATTTAAGTGTCAGCAGAACACTTCTTTGGCTTAAACCAGTGGCTGTAGCTCTGATACCACTCTCTGGCGCAACCCCCGACCCCTACCCCGGGAGCGGGTGTCGTGAACTCAGATGGGTGGTATCGGTGTTTATTAATTTGGCAGCGTAATAAATTAGGACCGTAGTTAGGAAATATTTTTATCAGAGTAAAACACCAAACTTTTTATAATGATACATCATTGGGGTAAAACCCAAGTTCATTTAACAATACATTTGTAGGGATAAACCCTTATTATTAAAAACAAAAACTCCTTTTTATTTAGGTAACTTTTATAGCCACTTTTCCAAGCCTTCAGTACTCTCCCGCTGGCTTCAATTTGGCTTTCACAATGTGTTACCTGAAATGCGTTTTAAAAACATTTTATCAGCAAGAAATACTGGCAAGTACATTCCATTTTGGTAAAGCATCAGTTGTTTACACATTACAGTATTAAGGGCGATTACAATGTTTATATCTACAAAATTACTCGGTCAGTACGTGTCACTCGATGGATCTGTGACTATGGTCATATCACACATTGGATACCCGTGCCCAATTGTGAAGGTTATCAAGTACTGTATACAAACCCCATAATACTGGCAGCAATTGTAGAATTACAAAAACTTAATCACTGTAAGTGTATTTGAAAAACATTTGAGGTTTTGGTAAAACATTTTGACTCACAAATAGTGAGAAAAGGTGAATGTACTTACATTGTTGACTTAGGTGATATTACTATAGCTTCCTGGTGATTCTCCTGGTTCTTATCTATTAAAATAAACAATGCACACGTGTTAGTAAAATAACCCAAATCAAATTAACCGTACAACTCGAGACAGAATTCCAATGACTGAGTTAGGCAGAGCCTTGACATGCATTACGGAATCCTAGATAAATCGGGTGTACACACGAGACAGAATTCCAACGACTGAGTCGGGCAGAGCCGACATGCGTTACGGAATCCTAAATCGATATACCCCGTACGCAAGAAACGGTCCCGAAATATACCCTGTACGCAAGAAACGGTCCCGAAATACCCCTGTACTTAGAAAAAAAACAAGAAAAACAAAGTTTTGCAGTCGCTCGCGGGGCGCGACCAAGACATCTTTGGTCTGTCGCGGGGCGCGAGGACCCTTACTTGCTCGACACTGCATAGTGCCACGTGGCATGTGACTCGGCATAGCTAGGCCGATGACTGGCCAAAGCTATATTCGACACATCGTTCATCACGGGCCGCGAAGGCCTTAACCTTCTCTTTCGCGGAGCGCGACAAAGTGGTCGACCAGCCTATAAATGGAGGGCTCGAGCTCAATTGTTCAACCGTTCAATTCTAAAAACTCTCTCTCACTTTCTGATAGATATTATTATACCCGGGCATTATACCCACTATAAAGCGAAGCTCTGCCTCATTGTAAGTACTATAACCCTGCTATTACCCTACACGATCGATTTAGGATTCCGTAACGCATGTTGGCTCTGCCCGACTCAGTCGTTGGAATTCTCTCTCGTGTGTACACCCGAATGATCTAGGATTCCGTAATGCATGTCAAGGCTCTGCCTGACTCAGTCATTGGAATTTTGTCTCGAGTTGTACGGTTAATGTTATTTGGGTTATTTTACTAACACGTGTGCATTGTTTAATTTTAATAGTTAAGAACCAGGAGAATCAGCAGGAAGCTATAGTAATATCACCTAAGTCAACAATGTAAGTACATTCACTTTTTCTCACTATTTGTGAGTACATCCTTCTTTTATAAACACGTTTTGTGAGTCAAAATGTTTTACCAAAATCTCAAATGTTTTTCAAATACACTTACAGTGATTAAGTCTTTGTAATTCTACAATTGTTGTCAGTATTATGGGGTTTGTATACAGTACTTGATAACCTTCAGAATTGGGCACGGGTATACAATGTGTGATATGACCATAGTCACAGATCCGTCGAGTGACATGTACTGGCCGAGTAATTGTGTAGATATAAACATTGTAATCGCCCTTAATACTGTAATGTGTAAACAACTGATGCTTTACCAAAATGGAATGTACTTTCCAGTATTTCTTGCTGATAAAATGTTTTTAAAACGCGTTTCAGGTAACACAATGTGAAAGCCAAATAGAAGCCAGCTTGAGAGCACTGAAGGCTTGGAAAAGTGGCTATAAAAGTTACCTAAATAAAAAGGAATTTTTGTTTTCAATAACTAGGGTTTATCCCTATAAATGTATTGTTAAATGAACTTGGGTTTTACCCCAATGATGTATTATTATAAAAAGTTTGGTGTTTTATTTCCTAACTATGGTCCTGATGTATTCCGCTGCCAAATTAATAAACACCGATACCACCCATCTGAGCTCGCGACACCCGCTCCCGGGGTAGGGGTCGGGGTTGCGACACTTAGCGGTTAAGAAAACTTAATAAGTAAGAAAACTTTCTAGCTAAGAAAGGAATTTGCTTTACCTATACGTTGGTGTTCTAACCAATGATCACTGATACGTTATTTTTTCTGATCGATCCAGGAACTAACTAACGAATACCAAAGTGCTGTTTGAATCAGACTATACTTTGTTGACTTATGTTATAGTTCTGATCTCGTGACCATCGTTAGGTTTGATTTGGTTTTGCACTAATATGTATTCCACTCTGTTAAACTAAATGTTTAACTATCAGAAAACTCCGAACTATAAATTTACAATCAAAATAGAGGCTTAATTACCAGAAGATTCAGAACTATAAAAGTAGATGCTTAACTATCAGATGGCTTAGAATCGGGAGTCCTGTTAAATCAAGAACTATAGACCTACAAGGTGAGTCATTCTCTTTTATCAAAATGCTTTGCAAAACCCTAAATGTTTTTCAGTTATACTTACAGTGATTAAGTCTTTATAATCTGAAATTACTGCCAGTATGTGGGGTTTTGTATACATTACTTGTCTAGCGTTACTAGTGGACGACGAGTTAGCCAATAGTAATATGACCACGGGCACAAAGATTTGCCTCAGTCGCAATATTGATTTGAGTAATTGATAGATATAAACAAATGTAAAAATTCCTTATACAGTTATTATAACAATGTGTTTTTAGACAAATGAATGAACTCACCAGTATTTCATGCTGATCAAATGTTTTTAAACGCATTTCAGGTGATTACATTAGATCAGAATAAGAGTTGTGATATGGCACCGAAAGACTTAAAGAGGTGGCTTATTTATCAATTAAATTAAATTAAGAAACGTTGTTTTATGTGTTCGGATTTATCCCATATTAAAGCTACCTTTGTAAAACATGAGTTTATTCCCATTTGTTTAATAAATAAAATCCGGTGTTTCTAAACTCTGATATTTTTCCTAACTCACGATCCTGATAAAAATTTCCGCTACAATATTTTCGAAATAACCACCGGTACCACTTGACTGTTCACGACTCCCGTTCAGAGTGTGGTCGAGGGTTGTGACATATATATATTGACTTATATCTTCACTAGACTATAATTAGAATGGTGTTTGTTTCTTTCTTTTAATCTTAATCTTCCTCTTTGACTAAAGTGCTTAAGCTTTGAGCTGTAGCTAAAGAGATTAGCTTTAGGTTGACTTACACAATGGAGGAATTCAGGTGTTGTTTATTCTAAAAAAAAAAATTGTGCAGGCTCTTCTGTCTGTGCCGCCATCTGCAGACTGTTTGTTTTTTTCGAAAATGTTTTATTAAAAAATGTTTGTACAAGCTCTTCTTGGTGCAGACTTGACCCAACCACATCTAAAATATTCTAAGGTCTGTAGAGCGTTAAACACCAAGTCCAGTGTCGTTTTCTAACCATAATTAATCAGTCCGGTAGAAACCTCAGTCAAACAAAACTGAGTTTCTTTTTTCAATTTTATTAGTCTAGTCCGGTATTGTTTTTAACCGTAATTGATGAGTGAAACCGACCCAAAACCACACGACACAAACTCGGTTACTAAATCTGAAATGCTTTACTTACTTGAACACGACTGCCGAGCATGATCTGAAATGCCTCGCAACCCTATTAAACAACACCCAACCTAGATTGAAAAATGTGATTAACGTTGGGAAACTTTATGATAACTCACTTCTATTATTTGCCCTTTGCTCCAAAAAATGTGATTAATGGTGGAATATGCTTGTTAGGTGAAAGTGCTTCAGAAGTTTTTGCTAGATTGAAACGAGACTTGATTCCTACATTAATCACTGGTGTTATGTACTGGCCTTTTTTTCATTTCATCATATTCAGATTCATTCATGTTTGTTTGCAAGGTAATAATTTAGCTAATGTTGTAATTTTGAATCCACTAATAATAATGATTTGATATTGGGTGTTAATTTTTGTGACAATGTAGCCACTGGTGAGCAACTCGTGTACGTGCGGTTTAAATGAACTTGCAAATGAAAGGGATGCTAGACAAGAGTTGGAGCAAAGAGTGCAATAGATGGAAAAAGAAAAGAAGAAAGAAGGCAAAAATAGTTTGAAGAGTTTATGAAATAACCTCCTGTTAGTCATTAGTGGTAGTTCTCTAATTTTTCCGGATCTTTATGTTTAACAATGGTGGTTTTGTGATTTCAGCGGACTTGGAATTTTTGTTATCTATTCCGGATCTTTATGTTTAATAATGGTGATTTTGTAATTTAAATGTGCTTCGAATTTATGTTATTTGTTTTTGTTAAATTTATGTTCTGACATTATGCATTTTTCAACGGGAAAAAGCATGTGCTTTTTTGTTTTTTTATTTATTTTTTAAATGTATCCGTAGGAAACATGTAGGAAAAAGAATAAACGGTTTCGTCACATTCCGTTGGAATTGTGTAGGAAACAAAAATAAATTCGTAGGAAATATGTGGGAAAAAATAATACGTTCTGTTGGAATTGTGTAGGAAAAAAAACTAATTTTGTAGAAATTGTGTAGGAATCAAGAACACATTTCGTTAGAAATGTGTAGGAAAAAAATATTTTCGTAGGAACTATGTAGGAAAAACGAATACATTCCGTTGGAATTGTGTAGGAAGAAAAAAAAATTTCCGTAGGAATTGTGTAAGAAAATTAAAATATATAAAATATATATAATAAAAATAAATATAATTGATTTAAACATAAAATTTTAAAAAAGTAATGTTTCGTGGGAAATGCGTGGGAAAATTAAGAAAATTAATTCGGTTAGAAATGAGTAGGAGAATTCCAACGAAACATTTGTGTGAGAAATGAGTAGGAAAATCCGTAGGAAATGCGTCAGAAAAAAATTACCCACGAGCAAAATTCCCACAACCCATTTTCATGGGAAATCCGTGGGTAAACGCAGTTACCCACGGATTTCCCACGGAAATTGACGTGGGAATAACACCAGTTTTCTAGTAGTGTTAAGGGTTCTAGGAGGGTTGTTATACTAACTTATCTTAATTGTTAAGTTTTCTTAACTGTTAAGTTTTGTTAACCACTAAGTTTTCTTAACCGTTAAGTTTTCTTACCACTAAGTTTGCTTAACCATTAAGTAATCTGGTTTAGTAGCCCCCTAGTGATAAGTTCTAATTTCTAGATACAATGGAACTCGTATTAGTGTATTAACTCAATTCAACTTTAACAATAATCACGAGATCAAAACCCACAACGAATGACAAAGTATAGCCGTATACAGGCAATAGTTAAACATTCGTTGGATCGGTTTCAATCAATCGGACAATGTACCGTACCAGTAATTCGAGTTAGCACGCTGATTACGGGCAGAGGTTTAGAACTCGGGTATAATAGCAGCAAATCAGAGTGAAAGAAAATAAAAGTTTTGAGAAAAGTTGAATGCTCGGTGAACATCCCTAATATAGCAGATTTTGAACCTCGTCGCGTCGCGCGACCGAATCCGTGCTAAGCCTTCGCGTAGCGCGAAGGGCCTAGGCTAGGGCATAAGTGTCATGAGTCACCACGTTGGCATGCCACGTGGCTGCCACGTGGTGCCATGTGTCAAAAGGAGATCAAAGGGTCGTCACGTCGCGCGACCGTATACCGTTTCCACCGTAGCGTAGCGCGACGTGACCTAAGTCAGGGTTTCTTCATTTTTCGTGTTGGTTGGTTCACATCGTGCGCGTTTGGGGTTTCGATTACGAAATGTTGTGGGACCTTTTTGAGGGTACTTACAATATATATATATATATTTGTGTTACGTGGTAGATGTCACACAAGCATTAGCTGATTTAAAACCGGTATTCCTAAAACAAATTTGAGTAAGTCACGAATTTCGTAGGAGTTTTTATCTCTTTATCATTCCTTGGTGGATTGATTAGTAAATAAATCTAAAGAGTAAATTACGATTTTGGCCCCTGTGGTTATATCACTTTTACCCTTTTAGCTCAAAAAGGTATCTTTTAACATCTGAGCCCCCAACGTCTTTTTATCTAACCATTTTGGCCCCTAACACTAACCCCATCCATTTACTTGGTTAAAAACTTGTCATGTGCCCCTCACATGAGGGGCATTTATGGCAATTCACCTATTCACTTAGAAAAAATAAAAATTTAAAGATAAAACAAAACATTTTGAAAATTATTATAAAATACCATTAACCCACCTGCCACCGCTACCACCATCAACACCTCCACCAAAACAATAGATGTACAACCACCACCACCTCACCAAAACCTTAGATCCGCCTAACCACCACCCGACTGAAACCCCAACCTAGAAACAACGAAGGCGGTTCACCGCCATCCACCCCGCCGGTTCACCACCATCGTCACCGCCTTAGCGCCGCCACAACAACCACCCACTACTCCTCCGTTCACCACCATCCGTTCTAATTTGTGGGTTTCGTGCTTCATCTTTTAAATTGGATTCAAAGCTTTAAATCAGATTCAAAGCATTTGAAGATTGAAAAAAAAGCTTCCTGCAAACTAGTACTCTGAATCAAAGCCACCATCTGCACCACCGCCATCACTGTCACATCCACCATCCGTACCACCGCCATCACTGTCATAACCACCATCCGAACCACCACTGTCTCTGTCACAACACTGAACACCGTCGTAATTACTCCTGGCTTTGGGTCACTAGACATAACGATTTGGCATTAGGCCGGTGTTGGGTGTGAGTTGGAAGAAGATAAAGTCGAGTGAAGATTGGAAACTAAAGAGTGTTGTTTGCCGGCAATTTGTGCAGGTCAGACGGAGTTCACCATGAAAGGCAATAATGGGGAATAGGAGTGGGGTTAGGTTGTGACTTATTGTTGTTTAATAATTTATAACCAAAATCCAAAGCCACGAGTATACCACAAATTAGGATTTGGGTAGATATTTTGATGTGGGTGAAAAGACGTAAATGCCCCTCATGTGATGGGCACATGACCAACATCTAACCAAATAATTGGATGGTGTTAGTGATGAGGGCCAAAATGGTTAGAAGAAATAACGTTGGGGGCACAGATGTTAAAAGATTCCTTTTTGGGCTAATAGGATAAAAGTGATATAATCACAGGGACCAAAATTGTAATTTACTCAAATCTAAAAGATAAAGAGTCTGTAAGTGAAATCATGAATTGTGTTCTATATAAACGAATCTCCTTCACATTGATATTAATATTTGCAATATCAATCGTGATTTCTCATTCACTAAAGAATCCTATAAATACATTTTTTTTAAATTTATGGGACTTGAACCAAAAACCACCTCTTCCCAAACCCAGTACATCTTGACTTTGACCATTCTATATATGGATATCAATATATTATATGAAACTAGATTATTAAACCCGTGTGCTACACGAGTTTAAGGATATAAAATTATAAATTATTTAATTTTGTACTGTTTTCAAAAATTTACATAAGTGAATTTTTTTATCATAGATGACACAACAGTTGGTCATGTATAAAAAGCGATTCTTTTAGAAACAAACCAACTTTACATAAAATTGCTCTACACTTTTATTTATCATTTTGGCAAAACATATGGCGAGAGGAAACTGTCTTCTTTTCAATTTAAACGTAATCCTTTTATTTGGCGGTATTAAACGAAATCTAGGGATAAACGTTCGAGTGCCAGTATTACTTCCGGATAATATGAGTGCCTTAATAACCCGATAACCCAGGTATAAGACCTGTAGTCAAGTTCCATTACATAAACCATTCTTTTGTTCAATATTTCTTGATAACGTCACTGGAACACTTAACTTTGGTATTTATCATTGGTTTGGCAAGCCTAAAAATATAACTTCAATTAGGACATCCAGTGAGTATAGATAGACTTGCATCAATATTATTATGAAGATATATTATCCTTAAACCCGTATATTACACGGGTCTAATAGCACTAAAAGTGTTGTCAAAAAATGGAAGTAAATCGGTTTTCAAGTATCGGGTTAACCTATTCTTTACCATTTTTATTATTATAATATAAAATCATAATTCATGTAGGAGCCGTTCGCGTATAAATAAAATAAAACAATTTTATTAATGATTACAATACAGAAATAAATGAAAGCAGTAAAATACAGAACAATTACAACTGAAAAATCAGAATACAAGAACATAAAAGATGAAACAGAATATAAAGTGGCTGAGGGCTGTGTTTAACACAGGGCCCTTAAAACAAATTCCGAGTCTCCCAGGAGAACTCGTTTTGTTTCCCAGGTTACAACAGCCGGAGCAGTAGCACTGCCAGAGCTGGCTCGAGGACCCGAAGAATACCTTGAAAATAATAAGCAAAAGATCAGAAGTGTGTAGAGGGAAGTTTGCATAAGTTGCAGTTGTTGCTGGTGTGTTTCTGTAGTGGGTATGATGCTGTATTTATACAACATCTGAGTTGAAACAACCAAAAACGAATTAAATGAGAGAATTAAATTGTATTGAACGTCTTCAATGCATTTTAATTCGTCATTTAATTCTCAGTCAAAACCGTTGACTCGTTTGTTTCAAATGCTGAAATGAAACTGCTCTGTCATTAAAGTCTGGAAGCTTTTGCCGCACGCGCGCACACATGACAGACACTCCGGTGCGTGCGTGCCACTTTGGCTCACTTTCATGTGCCCCAGGTCTGCACCACTCATGCGCTCGTGCGCCAGTTTGGCTCATTTTCATGTGCGGGCATGTATGCACCACTCATGCGCGGGCATGTATGCACCACTCATGCGTTCGTGTGCCATGTCACCAGTGAACCAATACGAGCACGCCACACAGTCGCGCCATATTGGCTCACTTTGGTGTGCCGCGCGTACACATCATTGTTCATGCGTCAGTGCACGCATTCCAACCTAGTCATGCACCGTGTACTCACGCGCCTGCCTGCCATGTCATCCATCAAGGTTTACCTGCCACCTAGTCCTGGCAGCCCATGTGCTTCACCACGCGCACGCGGTCAAAAATACAATGGCGGTTCTCAAGCGGCTCGCGGCGTTGCGAGTGTGTGATGTCACACCCTGGCTTTGCGGAAGCGTGGTTAATTTGGCGTGACTTCTTAATACCATAGCTTAATCATAACAAAGCTATATGAAATAAAAACCATGCAAGATCATCCATAGGATTAAGTTTTAAAACATATGTAACATAATATTGTCTTACGGCGTTGACTCATGCAACGGAAACTACAAACTAACAACATAAAACATTGTTCAGAAGACACAAACATCAACATGAAATAAACATAGTTTAAGAAAAGTGACTCGTCCAGGAAAAAGTCACATCCCTTAAACTTGGATGACCTCGAACTTTTATGCAGCAGGAAAACGTAACATACCGCGCCAGATCTTTAATTTCCTGAAATACATGTAAGTTGAAAAAAATCAACAATAATGTTGAGCGAGTTCATGTGTAAGTGAGTAATAAAACCTTTGTAATTATAAAAATTCCTGGTATGTAGCAAATAAGGAAAAAGAGATCACCAATGGTTTGCAAGGCCATTGATATGTGTGAAGTGCAAGTAGGAAGACTCAAACCTAGCGGATTTATGCGTTGGGTACAAAGTCACCCCGAGGTCCGTTATGCTGGGCCTGGGGCTGGGCTCGCTACACCCAGATAGATCTACCGCTACTGTCCCTCGGTCCTACAATGAGGATTAATGGCCTCAAGTTTCCGCCTACCCACTCACATGATCTAAGTAGTAACCCTCCTTACGCTAACCATACCATGTATAAAAGTATCCGTAAACATAGTAACATGTATTTCACCCCCGCAGTTTAGAAAACTGAAAACAGTTAAGAGAAAAGGGGGACATGAACTCATTGTGGTGCGTCTCTACCAAGTAAATCTCCTGATCAAACCGCTGAGCGACGACCTACACATACTAAATCTATTAGACGGACGACCGTGCCTTAAGGTTTAAGTTTTTGGGAAATAGTTAGACAACTATTTCGTAATTACACTTAGTAATTATTTTGGTAAATATTTTCCTTCCCAAGGATGGGGGTTTTAATACATGCGCGTTCGTAAAATTCGAAATATATTATTAAGTCTCACTTAAAATATATTTTTTTTTCTAACTCCCAAAATATAAATAATTTTCCCAAAAATATTATATTTTAATCCTTATAATTTTCCAAAATAATACCTTTGTCAAAATACGTGTTCACTAGTATTTTCCGAAAATGCGTAAGTTACGGATAGAGGTTGAGTGGTAATAATTATACCGTGGTAACTTAAATATTTATCGTAAAGGCGTTCGTGTTATTTTGGAACCGTTAACATTTGGTAATATTATTTTTACCCTAAAAATAATATTTGCATAGTTCACAAAATAATCATAAACATTTATACAAGTGATGTTACGGAAAATATATATACTAAATATATATTTTAGCAAGTTTTATTTTGTGAAAATCTCACCTCCGATATTTTGTAAATAAAGTCGTGGCGAAATTTATACTTTTGAAAACAAGTTAAAAACACATTTATAACACTTGTGGTGAAAATGTTTCCAAGTGTTAGGTTTTTAGAAAAATTTCGCCAGAGTTTCCCCTGTAACTGGATGTGGCCACACTTTCAAGCGTATCATTTTCTTTTAAAATTCAAATCAACAATGTTCCCAACATTATCAAACAACATTTCAACACCAAACTAGTCAAAAATAGATATAAATCGCAAAAATACATGAACTTGCGGTTTATCCAAAATATGTAGTAACTTTCCGTTATTCTTAGTGGATCTTTGTATGGATCAATTCGGTTTCTTGAAAATCTTGTTTTTAAAGAAGCTTCGTCTTTACAACTTCTTGTCAACACTCACAAAAATAGTTCTTTTGTCGAAACTTTGTGTTACACAAGTGTTTACACACTTGTGTGTTTACAAAAATCACTCTTGTTTATGAAAAATCCGGTTTTAAAATATGTTTTCTTTGACGCTTGATTCTTTGAAAATACCACTTGTAGATCCGTAGATCTACTAGTTTTGAACACTATTTCATAAGTAAAATCGTTTTTACACAAGTTCATGCTTCGTAAGTGGTAGTGTTCATCATTTAACCCCTTTTTACACTTAAACATACTCTATTTCATGATTCATGAACATGACTAATCCGGGTTAGATGATGATCCGAGCTACCACAACATAGATCGGCACTAAATAATTACAACAAAACAAGTTTTACAAGATTTACACAACATCATTGCTTTTAACCAACATGTTCATCATTTATGTAAACTTTGAGTATGTCTTCTTGTAAGTTCATAAATTTTAACCGACAAAGTTCGTTTTAACCACTTTAGAATAGATCAAGAGTGTGTTTGAAGTCACTTACTACTAGCTCGAGGCTAGGGAAGAAACTAGTCGAAGAATGAGTCGATAAAAGCAATGTCGTGAGGTCCTTTACGATCCGAGTGCACCGAACTTCCTTGTATGAGATCCTTAACCCTTGTATGCACTTGAACTTGCAAGATCAAAACTCGAAAATGGGTGGGTGTTTGTGGGTGTGTTCGGCCGAGAGCTCCAAGGGAGAGGGAGAGAGTGTTGGTGAGTTTGTTGTGATGAAGGTTATGTTGTGTTTAGGTTGTAACTTATAGGCAAATTCTTTCACTACAAACCAATGGATCATATGTCTAATTGATATTAGACAAGAGTGATTATTTTAATCAAAAATAGGACAAGGGTGTCCCTTAGGGACCGAATTCGGTTAGAGGGGGGGGGTCCTTAGTTAGATTTCAACCATTTGTTAGCCATTTAGTTAAGTTAAGTTGGAGGTTAACTCGGTTACTAGCGTGTTATGCATTATAGCGGGTGTTAGGGTATTTGGAGACCCTAACTGGCTCAGAAAAAGAGAAACAATGTTAATGGCAATATTTTCATGTTCTGGGTAAAGTCCGGTTGTTCGGTCGGATAGTGATCCGTTAAAGTGCTTAACAAAGCTTTAAAGTGTCGTTATTACTATTTTTAGTGACACAACTTATTCCCGACACTTTGGAAAGTGTCTAGTAATATTTTTCTCATGTTTTGGCACTTTATTAGTTAGCTAAATGCTGAATTTTTAATTAAAGTGCTGAATTTTGTACTTAGAGTACGTTTTAGGCACATCCGGTCACTGTAACTTATACCTAGTGATGCAGTTCTACAACCCTCGTATCCCTACACTTACTACTAGTGTATCAAACTATCTCTGGCTCATACAGGCCTTAGAGGCAGTGTCTGACTGATGCTGGCTATATCAACATGTTTGATGGGTTATCCGTTCATTGTGCTACTGTGCTTTTGTGCATCAAGGTTGTCACTAGAGTTCAGTATGTAAATAATGGAGTGACAGCAAATAAAGTATGATGCAAGTATGTACATGTATCAGTATTCTGGTAGCAGTTTATCCATAATTTCAATCAAGCACAGTAATTAAGCAGTAATTAAGTATTAATTAAGTCGTACGAATACCTGATTTAGTGAGGGTTGTCACATTCTCCCCCTGTTAGAAAAATTTCGTCCCGAAATTTTAAGTTCTGCTTCTAGATGCAGGGTTCTTAGGAAATAAGTGGGGGTATTTCTCTTTCATCCAGTCCTCACGCTCCCAGGTGTATTCAGGACCATGTCTGGCATTCCAACGAACCTTGACGAGCTTGACACTGCTCCGGCGGGTTTTGTTCACTTTCCAATCCGTAACCTCAACAGGTTCTTCGACAAAATGGAGCGTGTCGTCAACATGAATCTCGTCGGTGGGAATGACAACGGTATCTTGAGTTGGACTCTTCTTCAAGTTAGATACATGGAACGTATCGTGAACACCATTTAGTTCAGCAGGTAGATCCAACTTGTATGCTACTAGCCCAATTCTTTCCAAAATTCTGAACGGACCAATATACCGCGGATTCAAATTTCCACGCTTCCTGAAGCGTGCCACACCCTTCCAGGGTGATACTTTTAACAAAACCATATCACCTACCTCGAACTCTAGAGGTTTCCTTCTTCGATCCGCATAACACTTTTGTCGATCACGAGTCGCCTTGATGCGATCTCGGATCTGTGCGATCTTATCTGTGGTTTCCTGGACCATATCAGGACCAACCAATTGCCTGTCACCTGCATCAAACCAACAAAGTGGTGATCTGCACTTGCGGCCATATAGGGCTTCAAATGGCGCGGCACCAATACTGGTGTGGTAGCTGTTGTTTTATGAGAACTCGACCAATGGCAAATGCTTATCCCAGCTACCGCCCAAATCCATAACACATGCTCTCTGCATATCTTCCAAAGTCTGTATCGTCCGTTCGCTTTGACCGTCGGTCTGTGGGTGAAACGCAGTGCTCAGATTCAATTGCGAGCCAAAAGCTTCTTGGAAGGATTGCCAAATCCTTGATACAAACCTTCCGTCTCTATCAGAGATGATTGAGAGAGGTACTCCATGGCGCGTAACGATTTCTCTCATGTAAATTTCGGCCAACTTGCTCGTATTATCCTTCTCCCTGATAGGTAAAAAGTGCGCTGACTTTGTTAATCGGTCCACTGTTACCCAAATAGTGTCGTGACCTCTTGGCGTTTTTGGCAACTTTGTAAAGAAATCCATTGAGATTTGTTCCCATTTCCACTTGGGAATTTCAGGTTGTTGCAGAAGTCCCGAAGGCTTCTGGTATTCAGCCTTAACCTTAGCACACGTTAACTTGCTCACATAAACAGCAACATCGCCTTTCATCCTAGGCCACCAATAATAATCCTTAAGATCCTGGTACATCTTATCCGCTCCTGGATGGATAGAGTACCGTGATTTGTGTGCCTCATCAAAAATAACTTTCCTCAAACCTCCAAACAGAGGAACCCAAATTCTTTTCTCAAAACATAATGTTCCTTCCTCGTTTGGCACCAATAGCTTCTCCATCCCATGGAGATATTCTTCTTCAAGGTTTCTTTCCTTAAGAGCTTCTTTCTGCGCGGCACGGATGCGCAGAGAAAGGTCTGTCTGAATAATCATCTCCAAAGCCCTAACCCTTATGGGCTTGATCCTTTCTTTTCGACTTAGGGCGTCGGCGACCACATTCGCCTTCCCTGGATGATACTTTATCTCGTAGTCGTAATCATTCAACAACTCAACCCATCGTCTTTGTCTCATATTCAACTCCTTCTGGTTGAATATGTGTTGCAGGCTCTTATGATCTGTGAAGATTGTACATTTCGTACCATATAGGTAGTGTCTCCAGATCTTTAGAGCAAATATCACTGTGCCGCGTTCCAAATCATGCGTGGTATAGTTCCTTTCGTGTACCTTTAATTGACGCGATGCGTAAGCTATAACTTTTTGGCGTTGCATCAACACGCAACCCAAACCTTGACGCGAAGTGTCACAGTAAACCACAAAATCGTCAGTACCTTCTGGTAGTTCTAAGATTGGCGCATTGCAGAGCTTATCTTTCAATAGTTGGAACGCTTCTTCCTGTTTGATTCCCCAATCAAACTTCTTATCTTTTTGCGTGAGGAGCGTCAATGGTTGAGCGATTTTTGAAAAGACCTCAATGAACCTTCGATAGTAGCCAGCCAAACCCAAGAATTGTCGAATCTCGGTTGGTGTTTTTGGCGTTTCCCAATTCTTGATCGCTTCGATCTTGGTGGGATCCACGTGGATTCCATCTCCATTTACTACATGTCCAAGGAATTGGACTTCGCGTAGCCAAAACTCGCACTTGGAGAATTTGGCGTACAACTGTTCTTTCTTCAGCAGCTCCAAAATAGCTCTTAGATGCTGTTCGTGCTCGGCCTTCGTCTTTGAATAAATCAAAATGTCGTCGATAAACACAATCATGAACTTGTCCAAATACGGCTTGCAAACTCTGTTCATTAGATCCATGAAAACTGCAGGCGCGTTTGTCAACCCAAACGGCATAACTAGGAACTCGTAGTGTCCATAACGAGTTCTGAAGGCTGTCTTCGGGATACTTTCCTCTTGTATCCTTAACTGATGGTATCCAGATCGCAAATCGATCTTCGAGTAAAAGCTTGAACCTTGCAGCTGATCAAACAGATCATCAATCCTTGGCAGAGGATACCTATTCTTGATCGTCAGCTTATTCAACTCCCGGTAGTCGATACACATTCGAAAACTACCGTCCTTCTTCTTGACAAACAGGACCGGAGCTCCCCAAGGCGAGAAGCTTGGTCGGATAAATCCCTTGTCTAACAACTCTTGAAGTTGTGTCGACAGTTCTTGCATCTCAGATGGGGCAAGTCGATAAGGTGCCTTAGCCACAGGCGCGGCGCCTGGAACTAAGTCGATGCGGAACTCCACTTGCCTCTGAGGTGGAAATCCAGGCAAGTCCTCTGGGAAGACTTCTGGATATTCCCTCGCGACAGGGATGTCTTCGATTTTCGGCTCGGCAGCTTTCTTATCTACAATGTGTGCCAGGAAGGCAGCACATCCCTTCTGCAAACATTTTCGCGCTTTCAGGCAGCTGATAATCCTCAAAGGCGTATCTCGCTTCTCTCCATGAACCACAATTGTTTCACCATCTTCGGTTGGGATACGAATGACCTTTTCGTGACAAACAATCTCAGCCTTGTTGCCTGATAACCAATCCATCCCTACTACCACATCGAAACTCCCCAGCTGGACTGGTAGTAGATCCAGAGCAAACTCACGCTCTCCCAATTCGATTACACAACCTCTGATAACTTCATTGGCTTCCACCAACTTCCCATTAGGCAATTCGATTGAGTAGGAAATATCTTACTTACTAGCGACTAACCCAAGCATATTCTTAAACTCTAACGATACGCAGCTATAATCGGCGCCAGTATCAAATAAAACGGATGCATAGCGTTGGTTTACAGGGAACGTACCAGTAACGACATTGGGATCCTGGCGCGCTTCCCTCGCTTCGATATTAAACACTCTTCCACGGGCTTGGTTCAATTCTGGGCAGTTCCTCTTATAGTGCCCAATATCACCACAGTTAAAGCATCCAGGTCTTTGCCCGTTTCCACCTCCATTTCCAGCTTGATTGTTGTTGTTTCGGTTCGCATTACCAGCTTGGTTCACATTGTTCCCTCGATTTCCATTTCCTCCATTGTTTCCTTGTGGGCGATTTCCATTTCCACCCCGGTTATTGTTTCTGTTTCCAAATCCTCCTTGGCCTCCCCGGCCAACAGTGACCCAACAAGAATCCTTTGAGTGGCCAGTCTTCCCACATGCTTCACATACTTTCAAACCACATCGGCCAGAATGGTGACGCTGGCAGGTGTTGCACTTGGGCTGGGTGCCCATATATCCCTTTCCTTTCTTTCCACTACCAGCTGTAACCTGAGCTGGCGTGCTTGACTCTCCTTTCTTAACAACCCCAATAGTGCCTTGCTTGAAGTTCGAGAGCTTTCGTTTGTTACCTCCGGATGAGTCGACGTGAGTCTCCTTTTTCTTTGGCTCAGTGTCAGAAAACTTGTCTAGGCGGATAGCCTCCTCAGTGAGAGCCACGCTCAAATCAATTGCCTCAGTAATTGTCGCAGGCTTGGATGAGGTCACCATACTTATGATTTGAGGAGCCAAACCCCAAATGAAACGCTCAATCCGCTTGAACTCTGGAGTGACCATATAAGGTACCACATGAGATAAGTCGTGAAACCTCTGAACATACTCTGCGATCTTCGGACCTTCCATTTTCAAATGCCAAAACTCAGTTTCCAACCTTTGAATTTCAGCGCGAGAGCAATACTTTCGACGCATGAGCTCTTTCAGCTCGGTCCATGTCATTGCGTAGGCTGCGGCTTCTCCAAGAGTCTGCACTTGTAAATTCCACCATGACAGGGCTCCGTCCAAGAATAGCCCGGAAATGTAGGTAACTTGCTGGTCTGGAGCACACTTGCTCATGCGGAGAACTGAGTCCGTCTTCTCGGCCCAACGAACAAAAGCGACAGCACCTCCGGTGCCATCGAAGTTGACAGGCTTGCAGTCTAGAAACTGCTTGTAGGTGCACCCTACACATACGTTACAACATATGAATGGCATTAGCAACCTTGCTAGAGATATCCAATTAGGTCATGGTATGTCTTAATGACTTAGTATTACCATGAGGTGGATTGTTGTTGCCAGTATTGCCAGAATTACTTCCACTAGTCCCTCCTTGAGAGGCAGCGTACTGTGCGATGGCATCAGCGATGACTTGCTGAAGCTCTGCCTCATTGGTAGGCATCGGCGTTTGACGTCTCGGCGGCATCTTCTAAAAGATGTGTTCACGTGGGTCAGGCCATAGTAAAGTGTACGTATATAATGATAGTAATAGTACATAACATCTCATGTTATAAATAGACCAATCACATAACATCCCATGTTACAATTATATCAATCACACAACATCCCATGCTATGTCATAACACATAAATAATCAATCAAACATCATATATGATGAGAATACTGCGATTGCATTGCCATAAATCGAGACCACATGGTAAAGTGTACAGGTACATAATAGTGTCATACATCATCATCGACTAAGGGCTACATCACCCCAGTCCAAAAGAATATCAAATCAGTGTCAATAAATCCATATACATGTCAACAAAAGTCAGAATCAGTGTGCAGTCTCCAAAAAGTAGTTGTGCAGTCAGAGCAATCGCCGTCTTCTCACCAATGTCCACCCATGCTGTACTAAAGATGCCCTACACTGATGGCGGTGGAGGAGGGGGAAAATGGGAATAAAACAAACATCGCAAATGGAGCCAGTCCTCCTCCATGGCTCTTTGGGAATGCAACCAGGACGCCATCTGCTGCTCCAGTGCCAAAAGGCGTGCAGCAGAGTCCTGTGGCAATGGTCGAGAGGGCTGCGAAGAAGCAGGGTGGGTCTGACCCTGACACTGGCACGGCGGTGGCTGAGCTCTCTCGAGCTCCTGTATATGCCGTGTGAGTGCTTCCTGCTGGACAACAAACGACATCAGAATTTCCTCAATAGAATACCCCATATGGAAAGGATGGTAGGGGTCGGATGGCGGCATAACAGGTGGTGACGTCCAGAGAAATGGCTCACTGGCTGGATCAAAAGGTGGCACAGAGAATGGAGGAACAGGGGGAATAGCAGTAGAAAACTGTGGTACACCTGGGATAGATGCCGGCACATGTCCAAAGGGATGAGCCGGGGAACCCTCTCCAGGTCGAGCTGGAGGTGTGAACTGAGGGAACGAAAAAGAGGAATCAATGTGACGTGCATCGGTGGTATGTGGGGGAAAAGGTGGGAGCTCATCATCAGCGTCAATCCACCCATTCTGGGTGTGCGCATAACGTGGATCAATATGGGTCACGAATAGCGCATGATCGGGCTCCAGGGGAACAGGATCAGGTAGGGGAGCAACAACAGGGTCAACGGGTGCATCCGCAATAAGAGGGGCATCAGCCTGAGTTACAGCAACGACATGATTGCCCTCCAATAGTGGAGCATCAGCAGGGTGATCATCAACGGGTAGATCGGCAATCACAGGGTCAACAATGGGTATGCCAGCGTGAATAGGGTCATGCTCAAACACAGGGTCAGGAGCGGCTACCAGCTCGGGGGCCATGGCAGGCTCGGGGTCATCAAATGCCATCTCAAAATCTGCGTGGTCAGCAAACGCAGGGTCAATGGGATCAACTGGGTCAACCGGGTCCTCCATAGGCTGATTCAGGGGTATCAACTCGATCTCCTGATCTGGGTCGAACCCAGGTGGAAAGACAGGATCGGAATCCTCCTCAATATCATGATCGAAAGCAAAGCTCGGGGCAGGGGCAACAGAGGATGCCCTATCAGGATCTGAACAATGAGAAAAGTGCTGCGCACTCTGAGTGTGTGACGGTGCGGAGGCCACAGACTCGAAAGAGTCTGGGACGGGTGAGTGTGCAGGTGACTCCCCAGCTAGAGCATCTGCGAGCAACAAAAGACCACCGTCAGCTAGAAGGGCCTCGCCCTCAACATCATCCTCCAGAAGCTCGTCATCAAACAGATCGACGTCGTCGTCGGCGTCGGCGTCGAGGAGTATATCGAGAACAGGATAAGCGGCCAAAGGTATGGGGGCAGGCATCTCTACGAGCGGTAGGTCCCCAGCAAAAGGGCCATCAGCGGGCTCGTCGACAGCGTCGGGTAACGCAAAGGGCTGGAAGTCATCCTCATCTGTGCTGGTAACATCTGATGTGTGGACCTCATGCTCCGAAGACTCTAGGTCGTCTGATACAATGGGCCTAGGGCCCGTGGTGTCCGAATCACCAGTGCCTGATGAGTCCATGGTGTCTGTATAACACAAATATGCACAAATAATCAATCATACAGTAAGATAAACACATTAGTCACCAATTAAGCAATCAAATAATCCTCCTAGTCCCACTAGCCTCCCAGCCTCCCAGACTGATCTTCCTAGTCCCACTAGCCTCCCAGCCTCCCACACTGATCTTCCTAGTCCCACTAGCCTCCCAGCCTCTCAGACTGCTCTTCCTAGTCCCACTAGCCAATTCTCTCAGCCTCTCAAACTGACTCCCTAGTCCCACTAGACAACTACCTCGGCCTCCCAGACCGAGCCTCGGCCTCCTAGACCGAGCCTCAGCCTCCCAGACTGAGCCTATAACTATTAAATAAAATGTGCTCAACATTTGTTTGTAAAAACGTTTTGGATCTGGACTTAAGTGGTATGCAGTGTAAAAATGTTTTCGTGAGAGCCCTAGTGATCATAGTCTAGACTCGAGAAGGAATCCTAGTTCGCTATGATCAGAGCTCTGATACCAAGCTGTCACACCCTGGCTTTGCGGAAGCGTGGTTAATTTGGTGTGACTTCTTAATACCATAGCTTAATCATAACAAAGCTATATGAAATAAAAACCATGCAAGATCATCCATAGGATTAAGTTTTAAAACATAAGTAACATAATATTGTCTTACGGCGTTGACTCATGCAACGGAAACTACAAACTAACAACATAAAACATTATTCAGAAGACACAAACATCAACATGAAATAAACATAGTTTAATAACTGTGACTCGTCCAGGAAAAAGTCACATCCCTTAAACTTGGATGACCTCGAACTCTTATGCAGCGGGAAAACGTAACATACCGCGCCAGATCTTTAATTTCCTGAAATACATGTAAGTTGGAAAAAATCAACAATAATGTTGAGCGAGTTCATGTGTAAGTGAATAATAAAACCTTTGTAAGTATAAAAAATTCCTGGTATGTAGCAAATAAGGAAAAAGAGATCACCAATGGTTTGCAAGGCCATTGATATGTGTGAAGTGCAAGTAGGAAGACTCAAACCTAGCGGATTTATGCGTTGGGTACAAAGTCACCCCAAGGTCCGTTATGCTGGGCCTGGGGCTGGGCTCGCTACACCCAGATAGATCTACCGCTACTGTCCCTCGGTCCTACAATGAGGATTAATGGCCTCAAGTTTCCGCCTACCCACTCACATGATCTAAGTAGTAACCCTCCTTACGCTAACCATACCATGTATAAAAGTATCCGTAAACATAGTAACATGTATTTCACCCCCGCAGTTTAGAAAACTGAAAACAGTTAAGAGAAAAGGGGGACATGAACTCACTGTGGTGCGTCTCTACCAAGTAAATCTCCTGATCAAACCGCTGAGCGACGACCTACACGTACTAAATCTATTAGACGGACGGCCGTGCCTTAAGGTTTAAGTTTTTGGGAAATAGTTAGACAACTATTTCGTAATTACACTTAGTAATTATTTTGGTAAATATATTCCTTCCCAAGGATGGGGGTTTTAATACATGCGCGTTCGTAAAATTTGAAATATATTATTAAGTCTCACTTAAAATATATTTTATTTCTAACTCCCAAAATATAAATATTTTTCCCAAAAATATTATATTTTAATCCTTATAATTTTCCAAAATAATACCTTTGTCAAAATACGCGTTCACTAGTATTTTCCGAAAATGCGTAAGTTACGGATAGAGGTTGAGTGGTAATAATTATACCGTGGTAACTTAAATATTTATCGTAAAGGCGTTCGTATTATTTTGGAACCGTTAACATTTGGTAATATTATTTTTACCCTAAAAATAATATTTGCATAGTTCACAAAATAATCATAAACATTTATACAAGTGATGTTACGGAAAATATATATACTAAATATATATTTTAGCAAGTTTTATTTTGTGAAAATCTCACCTCCGATATTTTGTAAATAAAGTCATGGCGAAATTTATATTTTTGAAAACAAGTTAAAAACACATTTATAACACTTGTGGTGAAAATGTTTCCAAGTGTTAGGTTTTTAGAAAAATTTCGCCAGAGTTTCCCCTGTAACTGGAGGTGGCCACGCTTTCAAGCGTATCATTTTCTTTTAAAATTCAAACCAACAATGTTCCCAACATTATCAAACAACATTTCAACACCAAACTAGTCAAAAATAGATATAAATCGCAAAAATACATGAACTTGCGGTTTATCCAAAATATGTAGTAACTTTCCGTTATTCTTAGTGGATCTTTGTATGGATCAATTCGGTTTCTTGAAAATCTTGTTTTTAAAGAAGCTTCGTCTTTACAACTTCTTGTCAACACTCACAAAAATAGTTCTTTTGTCGAAACTTTGTGTTACACAAGTGTTTACACACTTGTGTGTTTACAAAAATCACTCTTGTTTATGAAAAATCCGGTTTTAAAATATGTTTTCTTTGACGCTTGATTCTTTGAAAATACCACTTGTAGATCCGTAGATCTACTAGTTTTGAACACTATTTCATAAGTAAAATCGTTTTTACACAAGTTCATGCTTTGTTGGTGCACTACATCTGCTGATTACGTCTTGTATCGAGTCATAGACTTAGATGTTAGATCTGGGTACGATATACAAGAAAACAAGAGTCTGTGTAGGGTTTATAGCCTAGGATTGCTCATAGGGTCATAGAGTTCTTGGACCGCTTTTGTGTACATGTCTGGAACCGCTTTTATGGACATGTCTGGAACCGCTTTTGTGGACATGTCTGGAACCGCTTTTATGGACATGTGTCACATGAGCGGACCAGAACGCCTATATATACCCTTGGGGCGATTCCAGTTGTAACAGTTGAAATAGTTGGAGAGAAATCGTGTCGAAGTTCTGCCGATGCGAGATTTGAGCTGTAAACGTTTGAAATCAATAAACAAGTAGTTAAAGTGATTTGCCTGCTGTTTCTACCTTAGTTTCTTGTTATTCCGCACCTGAAACCAAGGAGAAAGCCTCTGAACGACTCATTTAGGTCGGAGATCGGTCCTACAAGTGGTATCAGAGCTAGGAGCTCGATTGCTTGATCAAACACGTTGTTTTCGTACTGATTTCAGCAGATTTGAGCCGATTCAGATCTGATTTCTCCTATTTCTTCACCTTCTACTCGTTCTATACTGAAATACGTCAAATTGAACAGGTAAATACGGTCCGTTTCGTCTGATTTTTGGATATGTTGTGCGTATAGACCCGATCTACAACCCTACCAAGTTTCAGCTCGAAATTCCGAGCCGTTTAGGAGTAATCGCGAATTTTCGGTCCGATTTTGCGTCATATGTTCAGATCTGTTGGAACCGCCTTTGTGAACACCTCTGGAACCGCTCATAATTAGTTGGTTGGAACCGCTCCAAAGTTACATGTGGAATCGCTCGAAATCAATTGTGGTTGGATCGCTCGTAATATTTCAAGTCTTGAATCGCTCCAAAATTAGATTATGAGTCGCTCATTGGAAACTTCTTGAACCGCTCATAATTACACGTGTGAACCGCTTTTTAGTCAGATTATGGATCGCTCATACTTCAAGTTTTGAACCGCCTTTAAGAACAGGTGTTGGATCGCGCATAGGATATATTTGACTTGAATCGCTTTTCTGAACATTGAACCACGTGAACCGCTTGAGTGGACTAATCAAAATCAAATTAAGTGTAGGTGTTGGTTAAGTGGTTATTGTTGTTGTCATCATTGGTTGGCAGCTCCCAAGTTCATATTAGGTTGTAGTGCACGGTAAACAAAACCCACCTCCCAATATTATTTGTCACAAAAACGGCCCAATCAAAGTTCATAACCGCCCAACCCATTAATACTTTGTCCATATTTGATTTTTGTTGGTTTCCGCCCAATCACTAGTCCACCGCCACTGACCCAGTAGTTGTTGTTAAGCAATTGAGATTACCCCACTACTTATTGTCGGTAGTTTTTAAAGTAAAAAGGGTGTTTTTGATTTGCTGTACACCGTCCAAACATTTAATTCAACCGCCCCATTTGCTAAAAACAAACCAATTCAATTTCCACCGCCCATTTGATCCATTTATTAGTTGCGGCCCATATAACCAATCCCATATTTTTGTTGCCGCCACTTTTTGATAAGCCTTGGCCAAAGTGCACCCACTTCCACCGCCCCACTCAAAGCCCACTCAAAGCCCACTCACACTTGTCGGCCAATCCAAAGTCTACCGCCCAAATTAACCAACCATTAAACCCACTTGCACCACCCAAGACCCAACAGTTATCCAAGCACCGACACACTTAGATATCGGCCCAATTATTGATTATTTGTTGCCGTGTTTTGAAAAACCGAGTTAAGAAATCATGGGTTTCGATGTGTTTAATATGACTCAGGAAACAATGGATAAAATACGGAAATTAGAGACAGAATTTGATTCGTTTTCAAGTTTTCCAGGAGAAAGTACAAAGAGTGTCATTAAGAGATACAAACATCTTGTTAGTTCAATGTCTGATTTAGATATTACAAAAGAACCAGAAGAGTGGGTTGAAAAATTTATCAGTGCTTTACCGAAAGAAGAATGGGAAGATTATGTCTTGAGCTTGAAAAGTTCTAGAGAATTTTCTCAACTGACAATTACTCCACTCATTAAAAGGATTGAAGAACAGATGGTGATCAAGGATGAGAAAAGGAAAGAAAAAGCTGTAAAAGTCAAAGAATCTGTGAAGAATGAATCGTCAAGGTCTGCATCAGTATGCTCAAATTGCCACAACTTCAAGACAGTCAATGACAAACTTGTGAAGGGTGCAGAAAGTTTAGCATTGGAGATCAAGAAGTTGAACAATAAGAAGAAAGCTGATGAAAAACAGATTCTAGACTTACAGGGTATTTGTGAGAAGTTGAAAGTCGAAAATGTTAAACTGTTGGGTAGTGTGAACAGTTTGACATTAGAGACCAAAGGTTTGAAAGAAAATGAAAAGGTCTTTGAAAGCAAACAGAAATCATCAGAAAATGAAGATTTCTGGATAAAATTGGAGAACAAAAATCTTAAAGCTAATGAAGTGAAACTTCAAGAACAGATAAATGTTTTGGAAAATGAAAAATCGGTTCTTGAAAATTTGAAAAATGATAATGAAAATTCAATCAAGTCTCATCTTGAAAGAATATCTAAGCTTGAAGACGAAGCTAAGAGTTCAAGGATCAAGATTGATGAACTTGAAAAGAAATTGATCAGTTTTGCGACTAAATCTGACAAGTTGAATATTCCTTGTCCAAAACCGATCAATTCAGTTCCAATAAGTGACTGTGTCACAAACTATGACTCTGTCAAAGTTGAAGATTGTGATGATGCATCCGATGATGAAAATGTTAAAAAAGAAAAACAAAAATTGGTTTTAAATTTGAAAGAAAAAATTCAGAAAACTGTTTTGCAATCGACCGAAAAAGGTGAATGTTCTAAGCAAAAGCCTTTGAAGAAGAAAGCAGAACAGAAACAAAAAGATAATAAAAGTTCATCGGATCGATCATCCAATCAAAAACAAAATTTACAAAAAATAAAAAATGAAAATTCAAAATTTGTTGGTAATAAGTGGTGCAGGTCAGACCACAGTGCTAAAGCGTCAAATCCAGCAAAGTTGAGGAAGGAATATCACCAGGCCAAACAGTGTTACGACTTGAGTGTTTGGTACAACGGTGATAACTGGTACGAGAACAGAATGTGTTACAGCTGCGGCTATCATGGACACATTGCTGTTAATTGCCAGTACTAGAAATATGAGACCAGGAGGTGCTTTAATTGCAACATCAAAGGTCACATTGCCAGAGATTGCCCGAGGAGATCAATTGGAAGATTGAGGGAAAATTCTCAGAAATCGGCAAAAAAGATTCCAGTCAAAGTCAAGCCCCAGGAACAGAAGGTTCTGAAACCTAAAGTTCAAGAACAGTCAACTCAAGAAAAGAAAGTTAAACTTTCTCAGGGGCAGAAAGACCGACTGAGGAAGAAGAGAAAGAAAGCGAGAGAATATCTCGAGAAGATTTTGTCCTCGGGTTCACGGGACAAACAGATTAATAGTTCTGATGAATCTACTCCTTCATCTGCAAAGTCGAGCAAAAAGAATTCATCAGATACAAATCTGAGGACAAAAGAAGAGAAGAAGAAAGAAAAGGTCGGCGATGAATCTGACAGATCAAAGTCGGACAAGCCACCTGCAGGCAATGATTCTGGTATGGTAAAACCAGAGGAGCCATTGGTTAAGGTAAAAGTTGAGAATTCTAGTTTAGCAATGGATGATGCAAATTTTCCACCATTGTTGAGCAAGAATTCAAAATCACCCAAGGTCAGTCAGGCTTGGGTGAAATTGTTTAAATAGAAAAACCTGACTTGCCGGAGATCCCAAGATGGTATCGTGGATCATGAATCGGCACATTTCTTGAGAAATTTCACTTTGGTGATTTTTCGCCTCATAAGTGGTAAATCAGGGACATTAATTTGTACTTGATTTTCTACTGATGGTTTATGATCAAACTGGAAATAATAAATCTTTAAAAGGTTTGAAGAAAACAAGATGATGAGATAACCCCAAATCTACAAATAGTTGGAACACAAACTAATTTTCCGGAAAAACCATTTTGATTAAAACAAACTTCAGTGTTTTGAAATCATAATGGGAAAATAGTTTGTTGTGAGGGGGAGTTCTGATTGTTTTTGCACGAGAATGGTGAATTGAGGTAATTCACATAGTGTTGTCAAGTTTCTTGTATAGTTTGTTTTCAATTTTTCTTCAGAAAATCAAAATTGAAACATATTTTGATTTTAGGGGGAGTATTAAAATTTTGAAAAATTTAAAAAAAATTGAAAAATGAAAATGAGTTTTGTTGCAAAAAGAGGAGATGATAGTACATCGGTGGACTATCACAGCATGCTAGAGATTTGTAAAGACAAAATTGTTTTTAAACAAGTCTAACTAATGATGTGTTAGTAGGCTTCACACAGTTAGTAAATTGTATTCGAGATATAAACATAAAATCAAAACTTACTTATTTTGTGGGGAACACTACTTGGATATATAGGTAACCCCTGAAATCTCGTCTGAAAGATTTCTTATTCTGGAATACTAGGTTCTTGTACTCAATTGATGTCTGGGGTATTATTCCGGGACTTCTGCTGAACGGTAGTTCTGACCTAGTCCCTGGCTAATACTTTCTTCATATGCTTGAAACATAGCATAAAGCCCTCAGCTGATTAGACAATAAAATTGATGATCAGTTGTTGTAGCTGAAAAGATCCTCTAAAGGGGACCCACTGCTAAGTCGAAGCTGATATCTCTCTGCTGAACGGAAGTTCTGACCTGAGATCCCTCAGTTCTCGCATTTTTCCCCTAATTTATATACAGATATCATTTGTAGTTATACTTACCTGTAAATCAGAATATTGGGATCTGGATACGGGAGTATATTCAAGAGGTGGGACACTCAAATAAGTTTAAGTGCTAATACATTAAATACGTATCTTGAATCAATTGAAAATTTGTGTAGAGGTTTAAGTGGACAACAATACTGACAATCAGAAGTAAATTTGTTTTTAACATTTGCTGATTAATCAAGATCAACGGTGTTGGTGATATGTCTCAAAAACCGATATGATCCTCTTGCACAATCTCTCAAAAATAGTGTTCATTTCTGTATTGTTCAAAATTCAAAAATCCAAAAATATTGTATTTTTGTTTGATATTTGAAAACTACAAAAAGATTTCGACAACAGAGTATGAAGAACTGATATTTGACATTTCAAGTGCTAAACATGTTGAACTTGTGGTTTGAGAGAGAGTGTTAAATTGTGAAGATTTGAAATGCAAATTTGGTTCATTAACTTGATGAATAAGTTGAATGGTAACCTACAGTTTGATCTTCATAATTCTTCTTTTATGATTTGTTGATTCATTAAGTTGAATTGCAAATTGTATTAGTTTGTAATAGTATGGTTGAGTTTTGCAGGTTTCTGATCCTGTTGCTACGAATAGCCAGGAGATACATCAGAACCAGAGGAGAGCTTAAACAGAGAAAGCCAGGAGTTGATTTCAATGGTGATAACGATTTCCAGACAGAGATCTCAGCATTATGTTAGGGGGAGTCTGATGAAAGTTAGAGCCAGAGAATGATCCAGGCATATGATTCCAGGAAGGAATTCCTGAAGAAGATATTATTCCAGGCTGAGTTCCTGAAGAAGGCCGAACAAGATTGAAGAGTTGTGAATGTTTGAAGACTCTCACTAAAGATTCCGTCAATATCCAAGGGGGAGTTTGTTGGTGCAGTTGTCTGTCGATTACATCTTCGTTCGTGTCTTAGAATGATAGAATGATAAAGAGAGAGAAGCCCGAAGACTGATCAAGACTGAAGAACTGAAGACAGAATTGTTGTGACTCGATAGTCGACTCCATCAACATCTGAGGGGGAGTCTGTTGGTGCACTACATCTGCTGATTACGTCTTGTATCGAGTCATAGACTTAGATGTTAGATCTGGGTACGATATACAAGAAAACAAGAGTCTGTGTAGGGTTTATAGCCTAGGATTGCTCATAGGGTCATAGAGTTCTTGGACCGCTTTTGTGTACATGTCTGGAACCGCTTTTATGGACATGTCTGGAACCGCTTTTGTGGACATGTCTGGAACCGCTTTTATGGACATGTGTCACATGAGCGGACCAGAACGCCTATATATACCCTTGGGGCGATTCCAGTTGTAACAGTTGAAATAGTTGGAGAGAAATCGTGTCGAAGTTCTGCCGATGCGAGATTTGAGCTGTAAACGTTTGAAATCAATAAACAAGTAGTTAAAGTGATTTGCCTGCTGTTTCTACCTTAGTTTCTTGTTATTCCGCACCTGAAACCAAGGAGAAAGCCTCTGAACGACTCATTTAGGTCGGAGATCGATCCTACATGCTTCGTAAGTGGTAGTGTTCATCATTTAACCCCTTTTTACACTTAAACATACTCTATGTCATGATTCATGAACATGACTAATCCGGGTTAGATGATGATCCGAGCTACCACAACATAGATCGGCACTAAATAATTACAACAAAACAAGTTTTACAAGATTTACACAACATCATTGCTTTTAACCAACATGTTCATCATTTATGTAAACTTTGAGTATGTCTTCTTGTAAGTTCATAAATTTTAACCGACAAAGTTCGTTTTAACCACTTTAGAATAGATCAAGAGTGTGTTTGAAGTCACTTACTACTAGCTCGAGGCTAGGGAAGAAACTAGTCGAAGAATGAGTCGATAAAAGCAATGTGGTGAGGTCCTTTACGATCCGAGTGCACCGAGCTTCCTTGTATGAGATCCTTAACCCTTGTATGCACTTGAACTTGCAAGATCAAAACTCGAAAATGGGTGGGCGTTTGTGGGTGTGTTCGGCCGAGAGCTCCAAGGGAGAGGGAGAGAGTGTTGGTGAGTTTGTTATGATGAAGGTTATGTTGTGTTTAGGTTGTAACTTATAGGCAAATTCTTTCACTACAAACCAATGGATCATATGTCTAATTGATATTAGACAAGAGTAATTATTTTAATAAAAAATAGGACAAAGGTGTCCCTTGGGGACCGAATTCGGTTAGAGGGGGGGGGGGGTCCTTAGTTAGATTTCAACCATTTGTTAGCCATTTAGTTAAGTTAAGTTGGAGGTTAACTCGGTTACTAGCGTGTTATGCATTATAGCGGGTGTTAGGGTATTTGGAGACCCTAACTGGCCCAGAAAAAGAGAAACAATGTTAATGGCAATATTTTCATGTTCCGGGTAAAGTCCGGTTGTTCGGTCGGATAGTGATCCGTTAAAGTGCTTAACAAAGCTTTAAAGTGTCGTTATTACTATTTTTAGTGACACAACTTATTCCCGACACTTTGGAAAGTGTCTAGTAATATTTTTCTCATGTTTTGGCACTTTAGTAGTTAGCTAAATGCTGAATTTTTAATTAAAGTGCTGAATTTTGTACTTAGAGTACGTTTTAGGCACATCCGGTCACTGTAACTTATACCTAGTGACACAGTTCTACAACCCCCGTATCCCTACACTCACTACTAGTGTAGCAAACTATCTCTGGCTCATACAGGCCTTAGAGGTAGTGTCTGCCTGATGCTGGCTATATCAGCATGTTTGATGGGTTATCCGTTCATTGTGCTACTGTACTTTAGTGCATCAAGGTTGTCACTAGAGTTCAGTATGTAAATAATGGAGTGACAGCAAATAAAGTATGATGCAAGTATGTACATGTATCAGTATTCTGGTAGCAGTTTATCCATAATTTCAATCAAGCACAGTAATTAAGCAGTAACTAAGTATTAATTAAGTCGTACGGATACCTGATTTAGTGAGGATTGTCACATGTGAAGTGCGCCATCAAAGCGCCACATTGCGCCCATCGCCCATGCCACGTGCGCGCGTGTGCGAGTTAGGGTGCTCCGCACCCTTTGCGAGTACACTAGTGTGTGCTTCCATGAAACATTAAGGATGGAGTGTTCCAACTTAAATACCTCTTTAAGTTTCATCTCTCCTCCTATGTGGGACAAGGTGCCACTTTCCCATTATTTCAGCATTCAATGTTTCAAACACCAAACTTTGAGCATCGATATCTCATTCATCTTAGCTCTGTTTTGGACGCGGTTTAGTTCATTGCGAAGCTCTTCCAACATAGAACACAAACCCATAAATAAATATATGAAATCCCCTTTGTTTCTTATATTTATTTCTAGTCCAAAATCAGGAAAAAATCATTTTCTATATTTGTGAAAATCGCTATTTTCACAAAATTCCCATCAATCCTCCACATGAATGGAAATCGATCTTTACTTACATGTTTCAACGATACACTTTGACAGTTGAGTATTGCAAGATAGGTAGGTTGTTAACTTTGAACCTTCTTTTGTGCAGCATACTTAGCTTACTAGCGGTTTGTAGACGTGATGTCCTTTAACATACCTGCGTTTGTGTAAACGAAGATACACTTCACACAATACTCTCCCTAGTCTAGCCAACCCCTCATTGTCGTGTCCTATTCTGGTCCTGGAACACTAGCCTAGTTCTGCGAGAGCTCTAGGATTGCACACCCCACAATGCCATTCGAAACGACCCTACTTCTCTCTCACATAGGTGATTCCCATGAATCATTAAAAGCATCATGGTTATTTGATTTCCCAAAATCACTAACCTTAATATGCTTAGCCTCACTTCAATGTCACTGATTGGGATTGACTAGGAAGTATATAACTCCCTTTTATTTGGTTTGGGGTACTCCCCCACAGTGACTCCGCTTTGGTTATATGATTTAGTTGTCCTATTGAACTTAGATCTTGGGATCTCCAGTCAAGTAAGTTAGGTTTATCTCATATTCCCATTTATTACTACGGGCTTTAGTCCCATTCCTGTTGATGACATTTGAACTAACTCTTTGCTTAAGCCTTTCGTAAACGGGTCCGCAATGTTATCCTTTGATCTCACATAGTCCATTGTGATAACACCCGTTGAGAGTAGTTGTCGTACGTTGTTGTGTCTACGTCGCATGTGCCTTGATCTGCCATTGTACATCGAGCTTTGAGCTCTACCAATTGCTTATTGGCTATCAGAATGTATACATATGGCTGGCAAAGGCTTTGGCCATCTTGGAATATATTCCACGAATTGACGTAGCCGTTCTTCCTCTTCTCCTGACTTATCCAAGGCGATAAGTTCAGATTCCATTGTGGATCTTGCTATGACAGTTTGCTTAGATGATTTCCAAGCTATAGCCGCTCCTCCATGTGTAAACACGTAACCACTTATTGATTTGGAAACTTTATTATCCGACATCCAGTTTGCATTAGCCTATCCTTCGATCACTGCTGGTTATCGGGTATAATGCAGCCCATAATCTCTTGTGTATCTTATGCATCTAAGCACCCTTGTTATACTTTTCCAATGTTCATGACTTGGATTGCTTGTATGTCTACTTAGCCTACTCACTGCGTATGCTAAGTCGGGTCTAGTACACAGGGGTGTGCACGGTTCGGTTCGATTCGGTTTTTGGGCAAAATCAAAACCGAAACCGAAATGTCGGTTTTCGGTTTTTTAAAACCGTTCGTTTTCGGTTTTTTCGGTTTTGGTTTTTTCGGTTTTTACACCGGTTCGGTTTGGTTTTTCGGTTTTTGAAACAAAAGTACGTAAGATTCAAAAATAAAAAAGTATTTTTCAAAATTTAAGAATCTTTCTTATATGGTTACATTTACGTTATTATACTGAAGCTTTTTAACTAAAAATGTTTGCATAAACCTAACATTCTAATCTATTTTTTTTCAAGGTTTTTATTAGGACTTTTTCTTTTATAATACTTTGAAGATTGTTTAATATTTATATTAAATTTTGTTATTTGTTATAGGCAATAAATAAATCATCTCAATTATAAATAAACATCTTAATATTCAAGAATAAAGTTAATAATTTCTAATAGCATGGGTTAAACACTTAAACATAAACATAAAAATATATGTTTTTTTCATTTCGGTTCGTTTTTTTTATTATTAAAAATGGTTATCCTAAAACCAAACCAAAATTTTTGGTTATTAAAAATCTGAAAACCGAACCATCGGTTTTTGTTTCGGTTTGGTTTTATCGGTTATTTTGGTTACGGTTCGGTTTTTTGGGTTTTCTGCTCACCCCTATTAGTACATGTCATTAGATACATTAGACTGCCAATAATTCTTAAGTACACTAATTGTGCAACTCCCTCTCCTCTATTTTTCGTTAGATGTTGGGAGGTATCAACTGGAGTTCGAGCCACACTCGTATCTCCCGAATTGAATTTTTCAAAAATCTTATCCACATAGTGAGATCGACTTAACACAAGACCATCTTGGGTTCTTATGATTTTTACTCCAAGAATCACATAAGCTAAACCCGTGTCTTTCATGTCAAATCTTGCTTTCAACATGATTTTGGTAGCTTTGATCATTTTATCATTACTCTCTATGATAAGCATATCATCTACATAAAGGCATAAGATCACATAACCTTCATTTGTGTCTTTAAAATAAACCACATTTGTCGCACTCGTTTATTTTAAAACCATTGTCAATCATGACATAATCAAATTTTTGGTGCCATTGTTTTGGAGCTTGCTTCAAGCCATACAAAGACTTGACGAGTTTACATACTTTACCCTCTTGACCTGGGGAAGAGAAACTGTAGGATCGTTCTCAGCCCTGTTTGAGTCGATCAGAGAAGTTTCTATCCAAATCAAGAGGCGGAAACTAATGATTTGGTGCAATTCTAGCTAGATTCACTTTAAACTTGTTGTTGTATTGATATTGAACACAATTACAAGGTCTAACAGCACTTCGGCAGCATACCGGAACAAAAACACCTTCAACTATGTGTTTACAGTTCGCTCATACGTCCCTATATATAGACAGACATGGTCCGCTTATACGTACATGCACGTATAAGTGAACCTGCACATCAACACAATAAGCGAACCTGTCAAGTTCACATAAGCGAACCTGACCAGACCACTTGAGCGAACCTGATCTATTTGATGACACATTGGCGAACCTAGAAGGTACAAATAAGCGAACCCTATACAAACTCCTATTTCTAGGTTTCCGTGCCATGTCTGATCGCTTTATCTCTAAGACTCGATGTAAGACGTAGTCGACAGACGTAAGTGCACCAACAGACTCCCCCTCGGATGTTGACGGAGTCTTCATAGAGTCTTCGCACATGTCAATCTACAATCTTCATCAGTCGTCAAACTGCCTCTGAAATATCTGTCATTCCAAGAATCCTCGTTCTCTTTCTTCATTATCACCAACCTCCTCTCTCACAGCTGTTAACACGGTGTCTTCAGACTCCCTCTCTCAAACAGCTGGGATCGTAGTCTGGAATTCACATCTTCATTCTTCAAATTAAGATCATTAACAGGCTCCCATCAAGTTCCAGATCAATACCTGACTCCATTCTCTCTCAGGATCAATATCTGGCTCAAATCCTGCACAATCTCTACCTAACCATAAGTTTCTTCAAAGATTAAAACTTTTCAACAATTCAGAAACTATGTTAATAAGCTATAATAATGATTTTCCATTCAGAATCGATTACTTGCTCTTTTCCAACAAATTTACCAGCTTCACATACACTCTCCCAAACCAGTTCTTCAAGTTTAGCACTAATGAATTTCGAAAATCAGTATCTCAACACCAGTTGTCGAAACTCTTTTTGACTTTTTCAAAATTTATGCTAAAACACACCAAAAATCTTTTTGAATTTTCTGAATGAAAGTAGAAAAGCAAAAAACAACTATTTACAGACAATATTTTTGTGAGTTTGTGCAAGAGGATCATATCAGTTATGAAACAGATCACAAACACCGTTAAGCTTGATTACATATTAAGTTCTAAACAGTTTACCTAGATTGTCAGTATGTTTGTCCACTTAAATTTTCACACAAACTTCAATTGATTCGAGATACGACATTAATGTTTTAGAGACTTAAACTTAATTGTGTATCACTCCACTTGAATATACTCCCGTATCCAGATCCCAAATATTCAGTCTTACAGGTGAGTATACCACAGATGATATCTGTAAAGGGGTAGATGCGAAACCGTGAGAGCTCAGTTCAGAACTTCCGTTCAGCAGAGAGATGACGGCTCGACTTTTGGTGGGTCCCCTTTAGAGGATCTTTTATTACAACAGCAAAGATTATCAATTTTATTGTTTAATCAGATTGCTGAGGGCGAGCTTGTATTTCAAAGCTTTTTGCAGAAAGTATTATTCGGGGACTAGGTCAGTATTTCCATACAGCAGAAGTCCCGGAATAATACCCCAGATATCACTGAGTATAAAGACCTAGTATCTCAGAATACGGGACCTTTCAAACAAGATTTCGGGGGTTACCCATATATTCAAGAATAGTTACCCATGAATTAAGTAAGTTTGATTTAGGTTTATATCTCGTTTCAATTTACTAAATGTGTGAAAATCTACTGACACATCCGCAGTAAGATTGTTTATCACATTTTGGCTTTACAATTCTTTAGCGTGCTTTGATAGTCCACTGATGTACTATCATTTCCTCTTTTATGCAACAAAAACTCATTTTCAATTTTATCATGTTTTTGGCTTTTTCAAATTTTCTGATGTTTTTGGATTTTCTAAAAATACTTACTCCCCCTAAAATTCAAATACATCTAGTAAAAATTGAAAACAAACTGTACAGAACATGACAACTGATATCGAAACACTTCAATTCTCCATCCGTTTGGCTTAAACAATCAGAACTCCCCCTCACAACAAACTATTTTCCCATAATGATTTCAAAACACTTAAGTTTGTTTTAATCAGAATGGTTTTTCTGGAAAATGAGTTTGGTTGTTTTTACCACTTGTAAAATTGGGGTTCAAATCATCACATTGTTTCACCAATCTTATGAATGATAGTTAACTCAAGTTTAATTTAATGACCTTGATTTAACCACTTATAAAATCAACTGAATCTCATTCTGAACCACTTATAGCAACCACAAACATAGAACCACTTGTAGGTTTAGCAATTAAGCTTTTCAAACCTGTTTTTCAACCAATTACCATATTTTGGTTGAATTCTCAAAATGCCGATTCCTACTCCTCGCTTACAAACCTGGGAGTTCCGGCAAGTCCTGCAAAACTTCAAACACAGATTTAGAAGGATGCCGATTCATGATCCACGATACCATCTTGGGATCTCCGGCAAGTCAAGTTTTTATTCTTTGAAAAATATATCCACCCAAGCCTGACCTTCCTTGGGTGTAACAACATCTTCTTCATCTTTTCTTTCAACAGGCTTGTAAACACGTCCTTTGGAAGCATAAAACTCTTCGATGCTTCTGGCCTTACCATTGACCATTTTTCCAAAGATACGTTTTACATTTCCGTTGAAAGTTTTTTCAACATCAAATTTCTTCTTGTCAGAATAAAATTGATTTGATATTTCAACTTTTCCGATTTTGGATTTATAATTTTTAGCATTCAGTGGCGGAAAATTCACATCGTCCACTATCGGAACTTTCTTTTCAACCTTTTTCTCAACACGTGGCTCCTCTGATTTTATGGAATCAGATTCATCACCAGAACTATTACCTGAACCTTTCACAACCCATTTCTGATTTGGCACATTTTCTTTCCTTTTTGAAGCACTCTTTGAACATTTTCCTTTTTCAAAAATCGAATTTTCAAAGCCAGTAAACTTCCGGGTTGACAGTTCAGTCTTTTTAACAACTTTTTCTTTCATTTTCCCAGAGACTTCCTGTTTTGGCTTGAAAGTCTTTGGACAATCCTTTGCCACATGACCAGCAATTTTGCATTGAAAACAGGTTCTCTTTTCAATCTTCTTCGGAACTTCATTCTTCTTTAATTCTTCTTGCTTCTTAGCAAGGAATTCCTGATTTGTCTGCTTTCTGAATGATTGTTCTTTTTCAGCCTCTGACGTTTTCCCTGAAACAAACATAGTTTTAGGTTTATACATTTTCTCATTTTTATAGTTTTTCGGTGGAATAAAACCAAGACCTTTCTTTTTGAAATTACGATTATGGTTTGGTTTCTGTCGGAAACTATAACCACAATTGTAACCCATTTTCTTGTTGATTCTTTGTTGATCTCTTGAAGTGTATTGTTTAGGTTTTCCATTAAGATTAAAATCTTTTATTTCAGAAATATTAATTTCTATTATTTTGAAAACCTTTTGAATCATTTCAAGCCTGACACTTCTTATTGGAAAACTTTCATCTGAATATAATTTGTCAGAACCTTTCAAAGTATATGCCACTTTGACCGATTCATCATTCAAATTAGATTTTGAAAGTAAAAACTCTTTATCATAAACCCGTTTGTCCTTTTTATTTGTCGGCTTTGACATATTTGACCCAGACTTTGACTCCGGTTTTGACTCCTCATTGTCATCTTTGTCTAACACCTGATCTACCACACTTTTTATCAACTTTGACTCATGATCAGTGTCGGATGACGTATACGTGACATCGATATTTTCTGGCAAGTTATCCGACGGCCCAGACTCCCATTTCAAATTGATTGCTTTATTGATTCTTTCGGAATTTGGATTTCGAGGTGAATATCCATTTTCGACCGGGGGCGGACATCTATTGTAGACCACACTTGATTTCTTACCAGAATTCTTCAACTTTTCTTCATCTTTTGTCACGGATTTTTCTTCTTCAGATGTCTTCACTTCTTTAAACGTCTTCAAATCTTTCACAACTGGATAAATCCTGTCAACAACAAAAGTAGAACATGAGTAACTATCTAATAACTTCTTAACTTTCTCAGTTTCTATCTTTTGTGTTGCCAGCTCCAACTCGAGATCAGCACATTTCTTAATATGAAAGTTCGCATCGTCAAGCTGCCTAAGATATGCTACTTTCAATGTGTTCATTGCCACAGCTTGTTCACCACTCGAATCTGTATACTTGTTGATTTCTCTGTTCATCGTATCGTACGATTCTTTCAATTTGTGAATATTGTGCAACAACTCATTGTTCTGCTTGATCAGCGAATCACAGTTCATGCACTTTTCTGGGACTATGACTGGTTCAGCGTCAATTTTCACTTCAAATTCAGGAACCTCATTGAATGTCCTGTTATGTTGTAAGAATTCAGCTCTTCTCCTTTTCTCAGCTTTAGCTTCAGCTTTTAATCGCTCTTCCTCTTCTTCCTCTTCCTCAAGCTTTCTACGTCTTGCTTCAGCAGCTTCCATGACTTTCCTGGTTCTTTCTGCACATTTCAAATCATAAGCATTAGCAAAGAAAGCATGAGAAGTGTTTTTGGACATCTCTTTGGCCATGAGATCTTGATCTGGACAAAAATCATCCCAGGTAAAACCTTCAGCCAACTTCTCATCATCTTGTTCAGCCAAACACACTTTGCTGTCTTTCGGAAGATACTTTTCCCAGGTAAAATTATCATATTTTCCCTGACTAACAACACATGCCCTTTTATCAACCACATCTCTCCCATGAACTGTTTGTGCCTGTTGTTGTGCTGGTGGTGTGATTTGATGATAGATGGCCTTCTTGTGATAGTCGTTGTTTCCGAAAGGATTCTGGGCTCCGGTAGCTTCACGGTTTTTACACTCCCTCTTGAAATGCCCCTTCTCTCTGCAACGAAAACACGTAACTTTAGATTTATCAAAACCTAAAGCTGAAACATTTGCATCACGAAAATCATCACGGCCTGTAATTTGTTTAAACTTTTCAGCACGTCTCATCACACTCGCCATACACCATTTTATATCCATCAATTCCATTTCCTCAGCATTAATTTGATCGTAATCCTCTTTTGTGAGCATTGGATTTCCGATCTTTCCTGCAACAAAACAACTATAAGACTCTAAAATCATCCCTAACAAAGACATTTGATTTTTTGCAATTTCTTCAGTGTAGTCTTGATCATTTTCAAGGCTTAACACAATGTTACACTGAAATTTTCTACCATTCTTTGTTACAGAGATGTTAGGATCAAAAGATGAAAATCTTGTGCTGCTGCTTGATCCTTGAGATGGCTTCTTCTCAGAAGAATCTTTAACACTGTAAGCAGTTTCGATCTTTGGAGAATATTTTGTAGAATCAGTAGAGCCACTCTTGTAGTACAAACTGATATCCTGTTCTCCATCATAATTTTTCATTCTGGCTATCTTCCTCTGCTCCATCTCCTGAGCTTCCAGATGCTTGATAAAATCTCCCAGGGTCATAGCTTTGTAATCTTTTCTGTTAGATCTCAGCATCATCAGAAATGTTCCCCATGTTTCGTGTGGAAGCGCATCTGCAAGTTTTTCAACTAATTCATCAGTATCTTTCTTAATACCAAGTTTTGTCATATTTCTCACCAAGTTACAATATCTATCAATAATCTGCTTGGTGTTTTCAGATTTTAAACCACGAAACAAATCGAATTCTTTCTTCATGAGAGATTTCTTATTCTTAAGCATATCATCACTTCCAATAAACTTTGCTTCCAACTCTATCCAAATCGAATATGCAGTTCCATCATGTTGAAGCAAGATCAGAATGTCTTCTTTTATTTCTTGCTGAAGCAGACTCACCATAAGTTTCTCATCACGGTATTTCTTTTTGTCATCTGTACTCATTTCTCGAATTGTTTGATGTACACCATTTTTAACTGGTCTAACATATGGCTCTTCAGTGTGTTCCCACGCATCTAGATGATAAGCCTCGACGCAATTTCCAAAACGTTCAGACCACACGTTATAATCATCAATATCCATGAGTTTCGGCGGTTTCTGAGACGTTCCGGTTTCATTTTCAATCATAGCACTTTGAGTAATCGAGGTCGGGGTTGCAAAAGCGTTATAGAATTCGTTGTCCATTGTTCAAAAGTTACAAAGTTTCACAATTTTCAAATTTAGGTAAACTGTTCACAAAAGCGAGTCTTACACAAGAGCGAGACAACAATTGTTCTAAAAGCGAACCAACACTTGTCACAAAAGCGGACCAGAAGATTGAACCAATAAGCGAACCAAATCCTTTGATTGTATGAGCGAACCAATAAGTTTACCCAATAAGCGAACCAGATGGACTGACTAAAGAGCGGACTGTTCGAGCGAACCAACTATTGGATCAATAAGCGAACCAGAATCTGATCTTTTCAAGCGAATCTGTACGTATAAGCGAACCAGATTAATGATTTTGGAATGAACCAGTCAACAATTGACACTAAAAGCGAACCAGTGTTCTTGCTGACGTCATCTTTTGCGCAAATCTGAATAAGCGAACCTCTAAAAATCCTAGTTTCTACGTCGATTTTAGATCTGAAAACTTCAAGGATTTATTAGTTCATGATTCCGAGTGCACTGTGTGATTTTGAGCTTGTTTTACCGTGAAAATTTTTGAAAAAATGATGGAAGTGTAGAAAATCAGAAGAAATGCAGCTAAAATGGCAAGAACTCCTCCTCCTGAGCTCTGATACCAATTGTAGGATCGTTCTCGGCCCTGTTTGAGTCGATCAGAGAAGTTTCTATCCAAATCAAGAGGCGGAAACTAATGATTTGGTGCAATTCTAGCTAGATTCACTTTAAACTTGCTGTTGTATTGATATTGAACACAATTACAAGGTCTAACAGCACTTCGGCAGCATACCGGAACAAAAACACCTTCAACTATATGTTTACAGTTCGCTCATACGTCCCTATATATAGACAGACATGGTCCGCTTATACGTACATGCACGTATAAGCGAACCTGCACATCAACACAATAAGCGAACCTGTCAAGTTCACATAAGCGAACCTGACCAGACCACTTGAGCGAACCTGATCTATTTGATGACACATTGGCGAACCTAGAAGGTACAAATAAGCGAACCCTATACAAACTCCTATTTCTAGGTTTCCGTGCCATGTCTGATCGCTTTATCTCTAAGACTCGATGTAAGACGTAATCGACAGACGTAAGTGCACCAACAGAAACCTTCAGGTTGCTCCATGTAAATCTCTTCTTCTAAATCGCTATTTAGAAATGCGGTTTTAACATCCATTTGGTGAACTTCAAAATTTCTTAAAGCCGCTATAGCAAGAACCAATCTTATGGAGGTTATGTGTGTCACAGGCGAGTAGGTATCAAAGTAATCTAGACCTTCTTTTTTCTAAATCCTTTAATCACCAACCTAGCCTTGTATTTATCAATACTTCCATCAGTTTTCATCTTCCTTTTGAATATCCAATGATATCCAAGTGGTTTGCAACCAGCTGGAATATCTACTAACTCCCAAGTATGATTTTGCATGAATCAATTTCGTTCTTTATTGCTTCTTTCCAATGAGGTCCTTCCGAAGAGGAAACCGCTTCGCGATATGTATCGGGCTCGCCCTCAACCATATAGCTAACGAAGTCTGGACTGAAGGATTTTTCAACCCTTGGCTTTTTACTTCGCCTACGATCACCCTCGTCAACCTCTGGTCGTTCATGTGTCTTATCATGAATTACCTCATCAACTAGTGTAGATGAGCTTTCACCTACTTCAAAATTGGGTGTTGATGACGTTGCATGTGTTTGTCCTCTCAAAGGAAACACATTTTCAAAGTACGAAACAACGTTAGGATTCGCCTCCATGATAGTGTGTTCGTGTACATCTTGATTGTTGGAGTCATGTACAAGAAAGCGATGTGCACTACCTGATGCGCATACCCAATGAATATGCAATCAACAGTTTTGGGTCCTATCCTAATAGCCTTAGGAGGTGGTACAATCACCTTTGCTAGGCACCCCCACACTTTCAAGTATTTGTATGAAGGTTTTATTCCTTCCCATAAATCATATGGAGTTTCGTCCCTCTTTTTGAGTGGTATCTTGTTTAAAAGATAATTGGCCAAGAAAATGGCTTCCCCCACATGTTCTGGCTCACCCCAGAACTTATCAACATGGCGTTCATCATTTCTTTCAATGTACGGTTCTTGGGTTCCGCCACGCCAATTGATGGTGGAGAATAAGGAGGTGTACACTCATGTGTAATGCTACTTTTTGCGCATAAATCAGCAAAAGTTGCAACATATGCGCCTCCTCGACCGTTTCTCACAGCTTTTATCTTCTATTGAAGTTGATTCTCAATTTCATTTTTATACAAGATAAATTTGTTTATTGCTTCGTCTCTACTTTTAAGTAAATATACATAGAAATATTTAGTACAATCATTAATAAACGTGATAAAGTACTTATTTCCTCCTCTTGTGGGTACCACTTTTAAATCACAAATATCGGTGTGAATTAAATCAAGGGGTTCGGTTATTCGTTCAACCGATTTTGATGATGATCTTGTAAGTTTGGATTCTATACATGTTTCGTATTTTGAATGTGAATCAATATGGAATGTTGGTATACATTTTAAATTGATTAAACGACGTATTGAATTAAAGTTTAAGTGACCTAATCTACTATGTCATTTATTAGAATCGAAAAACTCAAGCATATAAGTAGAAGTAGTAGCAATTTTATTCATGTCTTTCTTGACAGCCATTACATTCAATTTAACCATCCCATTGAGGGCATAGCCCTTACCAACATACGTGCCTCGTTTAGTAAGAACAAACTTATCACTTTCAAATACTAAAGGAAATCCAAACTTATTAAGCAACCATCCCGAGATTAGGATCTTGTGCAAGTTCGGAATGTACAACACATTGCTTAGAGTAAGCTCCTTCCGTGAAGTCCACTTCAAAATCACGGTGCCTTCACCCTTGATGTCCGTGGTGGCTGCATTTCCCATGTACAACTTCTCATCTCCCGTAAGCTCCCTGAAGGTGCTAAAGAGGCTCTTGTCTGGGCATACATGACGGGTCGCGCCCGTATCAACCCACCATCCTTTTAGAGTGTTGGTCATAATATTGACCTCATCCATCATGGCGGTTTTGTCGGATATCATTGCCACCAAAAGCATTCCATCTTCATCTACCATGTGCGCACTCTCACGCTTTGGTTTCTTACATTGATTAGCCCGACGCCCCGTCTCGTCACAGTTCTAACAAGTCCCTTGGAACGCTTGAGGCTTCTTTTTCACAACCCCTTTCTTTGGTCCTAGCTTGCTAGCCTTTGTTTTCTCTTTGTCCTTCTTCCCCTTACCCTTGTTGCCCTTAGAGGATTGCCCATGTTCAACTATATTTGCACTAGCAGTAGTTTGCGCAAGGCTGCCTTTTTGGGCAATTCTATTGTCCTCTTTAATATAAAGAGGAACAATAAGGTACTCTATAGTCATCTCATTTCGTTTGTGTTTAAGATAATTCTTAAAATCCACCCAACTAGGAGGTAACTTTTCAATCATTGTTGCCACTTGAAATGTCTCGCTAAGTGTCATGCCTTCCGCGAGGATGTCATGTAGTATAATTTGCAACTCTTGGACTTGATTCATAACGGTTTTAGAATCAACCATTCTATATTCCAAGAAACTGGCTACCATAAATTTCCTTGTGCCATCATCCTCCGTTTTGTACTTTTTGTCCAAGGCATCCCATAAATATTTGGAAGTCTTGACATTGTAGTACACATTATACAATGCATCCGAAATGCCTTTTAACAGATAGCCTTGACATATATCCGAATGCTTCCAAGCATCCACCGCACACTGAGTTTGGGCGTCGGTCTCCCCTTCCGCTGGTTGGGGAGCGGTTCCAGTCAAGAACCTCGCAAGGTTCATGGTGGTCAAGTAGAAGAACGTCTTCTGTTGCCACCTTTTGAAGTGTAAACCCGAGAATTTCTCGGGTCGTTCAGCGTGATTGCCACTGTGGACGCTCTCATAATGTTGGCGTCAAGGGGGTTCCCGTCACAACATTTGTATTGTTGTTGACATTGATGTTTTCAGTCGACATACTGAAAAATTAAAATTCCAAGTTTAGTTCAGAAATAAACTATTAATTTTAATTTTTAATGTCAAGTGGGGTACACCTTTGAGGTTTTGCACGCTGATTTAACAATCAGAGACAACCCGTGGGTTAGGTCTAGTGCAAACAACCAAGGTGTTTCTTAGTCAGATTTACCAAAAATTTACTGTTCGGCTTCTAAGTCCAACTTTGAAGACCAAAACAAAAAAAATTGTAGGTATTAAAATGTCATACCCCCAAAATCCACGCACAGAGTATCACCGCATGGAGGCGTGACATGACCAGGATCAAGCCACCAATCATATTGAACATGTAAGTAATAAGTAAAAGTAAATGTAATTCAACCAAACCAATATGAAAGGTGTTCAAAACATATGTGCAATATCAATGTTTAGCGGAAGCATAAAAATAAACCCAACATAAGTATGAATATATGTAATGTCAAAATGTTTAATCAAAGCATTCACGATCCTTGTCCACAACGACCGCGCCTCCCAGTGCAAGCTCCATGTATACCTAACGACCTGCAAGGCATGTAACAGAGAGTCAACAACTAGTTGAGCGAGTTCACAGTGGGTTGTTTAGTAATAGTGTTCATTTCGTAAGATGTTTGTTTGTTTAGTAACCCATGTATCATTTATGATTACATCGCGGCCCTCCAGGCATGTTTGCGAAGATTAGTGGGGGTTTCCCATGTATTGTAGACTAGTTTTTATTTGTATCGCGGCCCTCCAGGCATGTGTGTGAAGTTTAGTATCAGTATCGCGGCCATTCCAGGCATGTGTGCGAAGTTCAGTATCAGTATCGCGGCCATTACAGGCATGTGTGCGAAGAGTAGTGGGGGCTTCCCCATGTATCACTAGTCTAGCAGTATCTATAAGTGACCTTTCCCAAATGAGGTCAGTAGTTCGTAATTCCCGTAACCATTTAAGTACAATCAGTCAATCAATCCCATTCCCTACCCCGGGAATCCCATGCCTTAGTAAGAGTGTGAACTCACCTTGGTTTGCTCGGTATGCTAGGGTATGTGCTCACTGTTAATCAATCAAGTCCTAAAGTATGCACGTATACATAATCAGTTTATATTCACGAAGTTCACGTATAAGTACAATCACAAAGCACGTATTCATACTCATAGAAGTTATACTCAACATTTAACGGCAGTTAACTAACCAGGTTAACTCTTAACAGAAAGAAACAAAGTTACTGTGCAGATTGACCCAACCGGCGAAACACCCATGTTTCGCCGTAAATCCCCTTCGATGAAACACTTTGGTTCGTCATGGTTTGTTTCGTCTACTCGTTTTGTCTGGTAGGTTATCATATCACTTAAACATATCGCAACGTATACACTTAAACATCCAAACACATAAGCATGCACAATCACAATACACTTTATCATGTCACAACGTATACAGTTACAAAGCAAACAACTTAAACAAATAGTTAACGTGCATTTAATGCGAAAACAGAATCTTGGAAACTCGAGTTGTCGAGATATTAGTAAAGATGGTTTGATCGTTCGAGAGAGCTTGGGAGAGTCACACACAGCTGCCGTCACAGTGGGGAGAGTTCTAGGGTTTCTGTTTTGCCAAAAGTGTGACGAACGAACTGGTTGACTCGCTAAAATACCCGTCGTTACGTGTTGGGCCCTTAATGGGCTTTGGCGAAACTGGGCTCGGCGAAACCCATCTGTTTCGTCGAGATGATCTATGGCGAAACACATTAGTGTTTCGTCGGGTTGTTTAAGGGCGAAACACTCTTGTTTCATCTACTCGTTTCATCTGGTAGGTTATCATATCACTTAAACATATCGCAACGTATACACTTAAACATTCAAACACATAAGCATGCACAATCACAATACACTTTATCATGTCACAACGTATACAGTTACAAAGCAAACAACTTAAACAAACAGTTAACGTGCATTTATTGCGAAAACAGAATCTTGGAAACTCGAATTGTCACATTATCCCCAACTTGAAAGAAATTTCGTCCCGAAATTTAGCATGCGGTTACTGAGGAAGCTAGGTAAGTTGTATCGTTTACTAGTTTTCCTGGGGTGTCACATCATCCCCCCGTTGATTTGGAATTTCGTCCCAAAATTCGGTAGTAGCTTCAGCCTCAGCAGTAGTTGCATTGTTTTGGAACAACTGGGGATACTTGAGTTCCATCTGGTCTTCTCGTTCCCAGGTGTACTCTGGGCCACGACGGGAGTTCCAACGAACTCGAACAAGAGGTATTCTGGTGTTTTTGAGGACCTTAACATCCCGGTCCGTGATTTCAACTGGTTCTTCGATGAAATGCAACTGTTCGTCGATAGTGAGTTCCTTCAAAGGAACTATGAGGGTCTCATCTGACAGACACTTCTTCAGATTCGACACGTGGAAAACGTTATGAACTGCACCGAGTTCTGCTGGTAAGTTCAGTTTGTAGGCCACTTTGCCTATTCTTTCTATGATTTCGAATGGTCCGACATATCGCGGGTTGAGTTTGCCTCGTTTGCCAAAATGAACTACACCCTTCCAGGGTGAGACTTTGATCCCCAACTTGGAACTCGAGCGGTTTCCTGCGCTTATCAGCGTAACTTTTCTGACGGTCACGTGCTGCCGCCATTCGTTGCCGTATCTGTGCAATCCGTTCAGTAGCATCAACTACCATTTCTGGACCTGTGATTTGACTATCTCCCACCTCTGCCCAGCAGAGAGGTGACTGGCATTTACCTCCATACAATGCCTCGAATGGAGCGGCTTGAATGCTGGTGTGGTAACTGTTGTTGTAAGAGAACTCCACTAACGGGAGATGTTTTTCCCAGCTGTTGCCAAAGTCGATAACACATGCACGAAGCATGTCTTCTAGAGTCTGGATAGTGCGCTCAGACTGCCCATCCGTCTGAGGGTGATAAGCTGTGCTCATGTCTAATCGAGAGCCAAAAGATTTGTGCATCGCTTGCCACAGTTCCGAAGTAAATCGTGCATCACGATCCAAAATAATGGAGGTTGGCACTCCGTGCCTCGAGACAACTTCTTTCAAGTATACGTCTGCTAAAGTAGAGAACTTATCCGTTTCTTTGATAGCCAAGAAATGTGCAGACTTTGTGAGTCGATCCACGATCACCCAAATAGTATCGTTCCCACGCTGGGATCTAGGTAAGCCGGTAACAAAATCCATGGATATTTCTTCCCATTTCCATTGTGGTATCTTGGGTTGCCGAATAGGCCTGATGGTTTCTGATATTCTGTCTTGACCCTAGCACATGTCAAACATTTGCCGACGTAAGTTGCTATGTGAGCTTTCATACTAGGCCACCAATACGTAGTTCTGAGATCGTGGTACATTTTATCCGAACCTGGATGTACCGAGTAGCGAGACTTATGTGCTTCATCCATTACAAGCTCGCGTAAGTTGCCATAAAGTGGGACCCAAATACGCCCCGTTACATAATAGGCGCCGTCTTCCTTTCGTTCTAATCGTTGCCTTGAGCCGCGTAGGGCTTCAGCCCTGACGTTTTCTGGTTTCAGTGCTTCTACCTGAGCATCTCGTATCTGTGCGGGAAGACTGAACTGTATAGTAACTTGTAATGCTCGCACGCGTCTAGGCGTAGTGTCTTTCCGACTGAGGGCGTCAGCCACAACATTGGCTTTGCCTGGATGGTATTTGATCTCGTATCTGTGCGGGAAGACTGAACTGTATAGTAACTTGTAATGCTCGCACGCGTCTAGGCGTAGTGTCTTTCCGACTGAGGGCGTCAGCCACAACATTGGCTTTGCCTGGATGGTATTTGAGAGCGCATTCGTAATCATTAAGTAGCTCGACCCATCGACCTTGCCGCATGTTCAATTCCTTCTGCTTGAAGATATGCTCGAGACTCCTGTGATCGGTGTAGATAGTGCACTTGGTACCGTACAGGTAGTGTCGCCATATCTTAAGCGCGAAAACAACAACTCCAAGTTCTAAATCATGTGTAGTGTAGTTCCGCTCGTGAACTTTAAGTTGGCGCGAGGCGTAAGCAATGACTTTATCCCTTTGCATCAATACACAACCAAGACCCTGAATCGACGCATCGCAGTAGACCACAAAATCGTCTGTGCCCTCTGGCAATGAGAGAATAGGTGCACTGCATAGCCTATCCTTTAGGTGTTGAAAAGCCATTTCTTGTGTATTACCCCAACGATAGGTAACACCTTTCTGTGTCAGTAATGTAAGCGGCTGTGCGATCTTTGAGAAGTCTTTGATGAACCGTCTGTAATAACCCGCCAAACCCAAGAATTGGCGTATTTCCGTTGGTGTACGCGGTGCAGGCCAGTTCCTGATCGAGTCTACCTGGGATGGATCGACATGAATCCCATCCTTGTTTACCACATGGCCCAAAAAGTGAACTTCACGAAGCCAGAAGTTGCATTTTGAAAACTTGGCGTACAGTTGTTCCTTTCGAAGAAGTTCCAAGATAAGTCGTAGATGCTGCTCGTGTTCCTCCTGACTCTTGGAGTAGATCAGGATGTCGTCGATGAAAACAATCACAAACTTGTCTAAATAAGGCTTGCACACCCTGTTCATAAGATCCATGAAAACCGCAGGCGCGTTCGTTAGCCCGAATGGCATGACTAGAAACTCGTAGTGGCCGTAGCGAGTTCTGAATGCTGTTTTGGAGACGTCCTCATCCCGGACTCTCAGTTGATGGTATCCTGACCTCAGATCAATCTTTGAGTAGTAGCTCGACCCTTGCAACTGGTCGAACAAGTCATCTATACGTGGTAGAGGATAGCGGTTCTTCACTGTCACCTTGTTTAGTTCGCAGTAATCTATGCACATCGTGAAAGTTCCATCTTTCTTCTTCACAAATAGTACTGGAGCTCCCCAGGGTGAAGAGCTAGGACGTATAAAACCCTTATCCAAGAGTTCTTGCAGTTGTTTAGATAGTTCTTCCAGTTCAGTTGGAGCTAAACGATACGGTGCGCGAGCTATTGGTGTTGCTCCAGGAGCTAATTCGATTTGAAATTCGACCTGGCGGTGAGGCGGTAGCCCAGGTAAATCTTCAGGAAACACTTGAGGAAAATCGCGTACAACTGGAATATCTTCTAATCTCTTCTCTTTCGTTGACGCTTCCGTAACGAGTGCCAAGATGGCAGTATGACCCTTTCGCAAACACTTCTGGGCCTTCAGGAAGGAGATGATGCCAACCACAGCACCACTCTTGTCGCCTTGAACCTCGAGAGGTTCTTTACCAGAACAGGGTATACGAACAATCTTCTCCTTGCATAAGATCTCTGCTTGTTGTTGGGATAACCAATCCATACCAATGACGATGTCGAAGCTACCCAGAACTATAGGAATGAGGTCGATGGAGAAAGTCTGACCCGCTAAGACAATGTTACAACCCTTGACTACGTGCGTGGCCTCTAAACTTTTACCGTTGGCTAACTCTATGACATGTTTGGTGTTTAGGGGTGTTGGCATACGTTTTAACATTTGACTAACTTTTAGAGCCACATAAATGGTATCCGCACCCGAATCAAACAATATAGTAACCTAAAAGTCATCGAGAAGAAACTTACCCATAACCACATTAGGATCGTTCCTTGCATCACCCTGACCCAGCACAAATGCACGACCCCTAGCGCCGTTGTTTCCATCATTGTTTCCCCCATTGTTGTTCCCATTGCCCTGATTATTGTTGTTGTTCTGGTTCTGGTTTAACTGGGGGCAGTCATGTTTGAAGTGGCCTTCAGCACCACATTGATAGCATCCCCTATTACCTCGCTGCTGTTGCTGCTGCTGGTTTCGTGGAGCAGGTGGCTGTTGTTGTTGGTTCTGGTTCGCAGGACTTGAGCTCCTGCAATCTTTAGCCTCAAGACCCATCTTGAGGCACCGCTGACAACGACCCTTATTGCACTGGCCGTTGTGGTGCTTGTTGCAAGTGTTGCACCTTGGGAGGTTTCCTCGATATCCACCCTGTCTTTGATTACCCGAAGATTGCTGACCAGGGCTCTGGTAGTTATCAGTCTTGCGCTGCTGAACTTGAGACTGAGTTGTAGCTGAACCTTTGCTGGAATCCCCATCCCATTTCCGCTTGTTGTCACTAGGAGTAGCGGAAGTAGTAGCATCGGTAGCACTGATACGTTTAGGCAGCCTGTTCTGTTCCACTGCCTGATCTGTGAGGCGATGAGCAAGACGCTAAATATCCTGGATGTTAGCAAGGTTGGCCGATGTCACGTGACTTTGAATTTCTGGTGCCAACCCTTTGAGATACAACTCAATACGTCTGATGGGAGGGTCCACCATAGTTGGACACAGGACGGCCAGTTCGTTTGACCGTTTAGTATATGCCTCAATTTCTGACCCAGTCATCTTCAAATGAAAGAACTCCACTTCTAACTTGTGGATGTCGTCACCTGTGCAGTATTCCCGTTTGATCAGCTCTTTGAAATCATTCCAAGGGGTGGCGTTAGCAGCTGCCAGCCCTAAAATCTGAACTTGCGCATTCCACCAAGTCAGCGTAATTCCTTCCAGTGTGCCAGTGGCGTACTTAACCCTGCGAGCCTCAGGGCATTCACACATCTCAAACACCGACTCGAGCTTTTCAAACCAATGGAGGAGTCCCACAGCTCCCTCCGTGCCACTGAATGTGCTAGGACGACAGTCCATGAAGTTCTTGAAAGTGCAAACAGGTGGCTGGGCGTGTTGACCTGCTGTGTATATGAACAGGACAAGATTAGACACAAGAGTTGGTTTAGGCGTGTAGGATCTAAAGATCCTAGTGTGAGTTATGACTGCAGGGTATACCTCCTGCTTGTGCGGCTGCAAGTGCCGCAGCAACTTGTTCGTTAATGAGAGCCGTCAACTGGGCTTGTGTCATGTTAATGCGTCCAGCCATGATCTTCATAGCAAAAGTAACGTAAGTGAGAGAGCGTTCGCGAATAGTGCGATGACAGAAGAGAGTAAGCACACAAGTGTTCTCAAGCAGTAACGAATAGTAGGCAATGTAATCTAAGCATACCACGAGCAAAGTTCTATGAAATTCTAGCAAGTAGGTAAAGTAAACATGAATAGTAGTACCTATGATGTTGAGCCTTGCACGTGGAGCGAAACGTCGTTGTGGATCGTTGAGCACTGTACTGGTTATAGTCTGGTTTTAATAAAAACGTTTTCCCCATATTAAAACCTAGTTCTCTATAACCAATGGCTCTGATACCAATCTGTCACACCCCCAAAATCCACTCGCGGAGTATCACAGGCTTGGAGGCGTGACATGACCAGGATCAAGCCACCAATCATATTGAACATGTAAGTAATAAGTAAAAGTAAATGTAATTCAACCAAACCAATATGAAAGGTGTTCAAAACATAAGTGCAATATCAATGTTTAGCAGAAGCATAAAAATAAACCCAACATAAGTATGAATATGTAATGTCAAAATGTTTAATCAAAGCATTCACGATCCTTGTCCACAACGACCGCGCCTCCCAGTGCAAGCTCCATGTATACCTAACGACCTGTAAGGCATGTAACAGAGAGTCAACAACTAGTTGAGCGAGTTCACAGAGGGTTGTTTAGTAATAGTGTTCATTTAGTAAGACGTTTGTTTGTTTAGTAACCCATGTATCGTTTATGATTACATCGCAGCCCTCCAGGCATGTTTGCGAAGATTAGTGGGGGTTTCCCATGTAATGTAGACTAGTTTTTATTTGTATCGCGGCCCTCCAGGCATGTGTGCGAAGTTTAGTATCAGTATCGCGGCCATTCCAGGCATGTGTGCGAAGTTCAGCATCAGTATCGCGGCCATTACAGGCATGTGTGCGAAGAGTAGTGGGGGCTTCCCCATGTATCACTAGTCTAGCAGTATCTATAAGTGACCTTTCCCAAATGAGGTCAGTAGTGCATAATTCCCGTAACCATGTAAGTACAATCAGTCAATCAATCCCATTCCCTACCCCGGGAATCCCATGCCTTAGTAAGAGTGTGAACTCACCTTGGTTTGCTCGGTATGCTAGGGTATGTGCTCATAGTTAATCAATCAAGTCCTAAAGTATGCACGTATACATAATCAGTTTATATTCACGAAGTTCACGTATAAGTACAATCACAAAGCACGTATTCATACTCATAGAAGTTATACTCAACATTTAACGGCAGTTAACTAACCAGGTTAACTCTTAACAGAAAGAAACAAAGTTACTGTGCAGATTTACCCAACCGACGAAACACCCATGTTTCGCCGTAAATCCCCTTCGACGAAACACTTTGGTTTGTCATGGTTTGTTTCGTCATTTTGGTCTTCGGCGAAACACCTTGTGTTTCGTCTTGTTTGTTTCGTCTGGATGGGTTTCGGCGAAACACTTCTGTTTCGCCGTCACCTATGTTTCGTCTTGTTTGTCAGTTACGTCATGACAGTTACAAAATTACAGAAACCCTAATCATTGTTAACTGCCGTCATCAACATCATCAATCATACAGTAAACATACAGCATAGAAATCAGCATGAATCAATCATAATCATCATAACATGATCATCACAGCACTGACGTCTAGCATGAATCCAAGTTCATGAGTACCACAAACCAATTACCATAATACATCACATCAACGAACCCTATTAGCATCACACTAGCAACATTCACGGACAAGTATTTGATCGTATAAATTCTGGTTTCGCACAGGGTTAATACACAACAGATTTCTAGAACCCTAAGCAAATTGTTAGATTTCGCATAAAGTTACATATCTGGCTAAGTCATGCATAACCAGATAAGGATTATCATACACAAACATTCACAACCAGTTCACACATGAATCGAATAACCAATAATTCAGGAAAAATGATCTAACAAGCACGCAACTAACCGAGATATTAGTAAAGATGGTTTGATCGTTCGAGAGAGCTTGGGAGAATCACACACAGCTGCCGTCACAGTGGGGAGAGTTCTAGGGTTTCTGTTTTGCCAAAAGTGTGACGAACGAACTGGTTGATTCGCTAAAATACCCGTCGTTACGTGTTGGGCCCTTAATGGGCTTTGGCGAAACTGGGCTCGGCGAAACCCATCTGTTTCGTCGGGTTGTTTAAGGGCGAAACACTCTTGTTTCGTCTACTCGTTTTGTCTAGTAGGTTATCTTATCACTTAAACATATCGCAACGTATACACTTAAACATCCAAACACATAAGCATGCACAATCACAATACACTTTATCATGTCACAACGTATACAGTTACAAAGCAAACAACTTAAACAAACAGTTAACGTGCATTTAATGCGAAAACAGAATCTTGGAAACTCGAGTTGTCGAGATATTAGTAAAGATGGTTTGATCGTTCGAGAGAGCTTAGGAGAATCACACACAGCTGCCGTCACAGTGGGGAGAGTTCTAGGGTTTCTGTTTTGCCAAAAGTGTGACGAACGAACTGATTGATTCGCTAAAATACCCGTCGTTACGTGTTGGGCCCTTAATGGGCTTTGGCGAAACTGGGCTCGGCGAAACCCATCTGTTTCGTCGAGATGATCTATGGCGAAACACATCAGTGTTTCGTCGGGTTGTTTAAGGGCGAAACACTCTTGTTTCGTCTACTCGTTTTGTCTGGTAGGTTATCATATCACTTAAACATATCGCAACGTATACACTTAAACATACAAACACATAAGCATGCACAATCACAATACACTTTATCATGTCACAACGTATACAGTTACAAAGCAAACAACTTAAACAAACAGTTAACGTGCATTTAATGCGAAAACAGAATCTTGGAAACTCGAGTTGTCACATAAAACAAACTTACTGTTCGGCTTCTAAGTCCAACTTTGAAGACCAAGACAGAAAGTTTTATGAGTTTTAGGACATAATCTGAAAGTAATCAGCACTGTTTTCAACCAAAGTCGCTCCTTTGAAGATGAAAACATAAATAAAATCTGTTTTTAAAACACAAACTGTGTGAAACAAAACTGGTTTGAATCACAAACAGGGTGGTTTTGAATACACGAACGGTGTTTTAAAAATTTGTTTTAAGATTGTAGGAGTCGTTCACGTATAAATAAATAAAACAATTTTGTTAATCGATTACAATAAAGAAATAAATGAAAGTAGTAAAATATAGAACAATTACAACTGAAAAATCATAATACAAGAACATAAAGGATGAAAAAGAATATAAAGTGGCTGAGGGTTGTGTTTAACATAGGGCCCTTAAAACAAATTCCGAGTCTCCCAGGAGAACTCGTTTTGTTTCCCAGGGTACAATAGCCGAAGCAGAGTGTACTGCCGGAGCTGGCTCGAGGACCCGAAGAATACCTTGAAAATAATAAGAGAATGTGTAGAGGGAAGTTTGCATAAGTTGCAGTTATTGCTGGTGTGTTTCTGCAGTGGGTATGATGCTGTATTTATAAAGCATCTGAGTTGAAACAGCCAAAAACGAATTAAATGAGAGAATTAAATTGTATTGAACGTCTTCAATGCATTTTAATTCGTCATTTAATTCTCAGTCAAAACTGTTGACTCGTCTGTTTCAAATGCTGAAATGAAACTTCTCTGCCATTAAAGTCTAAAAACTTCTGTCGCGCGCACGCATGACAGATACTCTGGTGCGCGCGCGCCACTTTGGCTCACTTTCATGTGCCCTAGGTCTGCACCACTCATGCGCGCATGTGCCACATCACCGGTGAACCAATACAAGCACGCCACACAGTGGCTCCTAAGCGGCTTGCGGCGTTGCGAGCGTGTGAAGTGCAAAGTGCACCATCAAAGCGCCACATTGCGCCCATCGCCCATGCCACGTGCGCGCGTGTGCGAGTTAGGGTTAGGGTTAGGGTGTTATGCACCCTTCGCGAGTACACTAGTGTGTGCTTCCATGAAATATTAAGGATGGAATGTTCCCACTTAAACACCTCTTTAAGTTTCACCTCTCCTCCCATGTGGGACAAGGTGCCACTTTCCCATTCTTTCAGCATTCAATGTTTCAAACACCAAACTTTGAGTATCGGTATCTCATTCATCTTAGCCCGGTTTTTGAACGCGGTTTAGGTCGTTGCAAAGCTCTTCCAACACAGAACACAAACCCACAAATAAATATATGAATCCCTTTGTTTCTTATATTTATTTCTAGTCCAAAATTAGGAAAAAATCATTTCCTATATTTGTGAAAATTGCTATTTTCACAAAATTTCAAACAATTTATTTTATAGATGTTTTAAACATATAGTAAAAAAAACCTTTTAAAGAATAAGAAAGTGTTCTCACATTCACATTATTTGAAATTGTTACTAATAACTAATTATATATTTTATATATGTCAAAAGTAAATGATCAATATCTAAGTAAACAATAAAACATTTATTAGTATTAAGTTGTTAAGGAATTTTTCATTGTTTTGTATTAATTAATTAAAATAATAATATTAGTAAATTGTAGGAGAGAATGCCATGTGACATTAAGTAGACTCTTTTATTAGTATTAGATTCAAATAAACACTAATCTAAGAGATAATTTAGATAATTTACATAAGGGTAAATTACACTTTTCGTCCTTTATGTTTGTACCGAATTGCAACGGATAGCCTTTAACTTCAATAATTACAGACACAATCCTTTATTTGCAAAACTCATTACACCTTAGGTCCTTTAGCATTAACCTAGTTAACATTAAACATTAAATGATGTCATGTGAACCCCATGTGAGGGCATTTATGTCCTTTTATCCCTAACCAAATATATAAATTCTAAAACCCTTTCTCTTCTATCACTCTATCTCTCTCTCTCTCTCTCAATAACAAGTGAACCACATCTTCATATCTTTCATCCTTCTTCTCCGGCGAAGCACCACCACCGTAGCTACTTCGACGGCACGCAGAGAGGCTGAGGAGTCAGTCGTATCCACTCCGAAGACAGCCTCATGGCATGGCAGTGTTCAGAGATAGAGTCAAAAAGGTCTATGGCTTCTTCGTTTCTCTGCCAAAACGCTGTAACATTGCACCACCACCAGCGTCATTCTCCACAGACGTAGATGTTCCTCACGATACGACAACGTTCAGAGAGACAAAGAACATCGATTATGTTTTTGGGTTTGAAACGCGTTTGGGTTTTCTTGATTCTCCTAATTGGGAGTGAAAGTGCTTCGATTTTGTTCTCCAGCAGTCTCCTTCGAAGGGATTTGGTGTAATTTGGCTGGCGTTTATTTGGGGAATTTAGGGCTGGCATTGAATTTTCAATTTGAGGGAGAATTTTGACTGCAGAATTTGGAAAATTTTAGGTTTTTTAGGAATTATGTTGTTTGAGTTGATATTTGGGATATGTAAGGTATGCAGTGATATATGTGTTATTCCAATATTTGATTCAAGTTCAGATTTCTAGATTAATGAAAGAGGTTCTTAATAACTTCAAAGAAGAAAAGTTGGTTTAATCTAATGCTTTGACTACTGGTTTGTTTTTGGTTTTGTGTTTGGTTTTGGGATTCGTGTGAATTGTATGGGGTTCATGTTGATTTTTGAGATTTGTGGTTTTGTTTTGCAAATGTTCAGAAGTTCTTTTATATCAGTTGTGCACAATGGTTAGCTTTTTGATTTTAATAGAAAACTTGTTAATTTGATTAATAATTAAGGGTGTCAATGGAAGTGGTGGTGATGATAAGAAATAGAAGCGGTGGTGATGGTAATCTGCAGATGGAGTATGCGAGAGAGAGATAGAGTGGTGGACTGTGGTGGGTGTTAGTGAGAGGGGCTTTAAATTTTGTAATCTTTTTTTGTTTTATTGTATTAGGATGGGAAAAAGACAATAATACCCTCATGTGCAATTCACATGCAATATTAACTAAAAATTTTAACTGAGTTAGTGCTAAAGGACCTAAGGTGTAATGAGTTTTACAAAAAAGGACTGTGATTGTAATTATTGAAGTTAAAGGGCACCCATTCCAATCTGGTACATACATAAAGGATGAAAAGTGTAATTTAACCCTTTACATAATTATATACGGTTCCTAATATACTCCCGTAGTCAAAGAAGGAGGAAGCCGGATGCTGAGACGGTCCTTGAAAATGTTGAATAGAGCCTGTGGTAATCCTTTCGTAAAAACGTTCGCTATTTGATACCTCGATGGGATGTGAAGAACCCAAACTTGCCCGCGGGCTACTTTTTCCTGAACAAAGTGGATATCCATTTTTATGTGTTTGGTTCGTTGGTGTTAAACGGGGTTTTTGGAGAGATATATTGCACTAACATTATCGCTATCCAACAATAAATTACACAGCCAACACACTTAGATACAACGTTTGCCACGCCCGTGATATTCGGCCTTGGCGCTCGAATAAGATAGGATTGATGGTCATTCTAGGACTAAGAAATTAAACTATCACCTAGGTAGACACAATACCTGAATGTGGGGTACCGAGTATCCGGGCTACCCGCCCAATTGGTATCCGTATACGATAGGAGAGTGTGGGATGCTAATTAACTAAGGGTGAGCCCAAATTTGATTGTGCCTTTATTGTACCCGAGGATCCTATTAAGAGCATTCATGTGGGTTGTTCTTGGGGCATGCAGATTTGTTGGACCATGTAGTCCAGTCGAGTAAACGTCAGGTATTGAAGGGCACTGATGAGCTGTCTAAATTCAGTTCCATCCGTAAGTAAGGTACCTTCGATTGAGCTCGGTTTATTCCGTGTATCGGCCGGTGTGATGGATGGGTTGCATGAGGACATGTTAACACATGCAAGCATTTCGTTCGTATAGGTACTTTGAGAAAGGAACATTGAGTTGCTTTATCTTGTTACTGAAATACCAAGAAAATAACTTAAGGGCCTTAAATCTTTCATTGCAAATTCAGCCAAAAGATGTTTCGTGTAACTGTTGCGAAGAGCATTTATGGAGACGACAAGCAAAAAATCATCCACGTATAGTAATATGTATGCGACTTCTAAACCATTTTTATAAAAAAATGAGTGATCCGATTTGCTGTGTTGGAAACCCATATGAGAAACACAGTCGGCGAATCGTTGATACCAAGCACATGGTGCCCGGTTGAGGCTATATAAAGACTTCTTCAATAGAAAAACATCATTCGGAAAACTAGGATCCCGGAACCCCAAGGATTGGTGCATGTATACAGTTTCTTGAAGGTTGTCGTACAAAAACGTGTTCTTAATGTCGAGTTGATGCACATGCTAAGAATTAAAAAGTGCCAAACTAAGAATGGTCCATATTGTTGCATGTTTAACAACTGGACTAAAAGTTTCACCACAATCAATTGTAGTTGCGAGTGACCGTCTCAAACGAGATGGGCTTTATATCTTTCGAGAGACTATTAGAATTTTTCTTATGTCGAAATATCCACATACTTCGAAGTATATTCATTTGAGGATGACATGGAACTAGCTCCCAAGTCCTATTTCCAATAAGGGCACGATACTCGTCGTTTATGGCCATATTCTAATCCTTGTTATTAAGAGTATCATGATAGTTACAAGGTCAAGGAGAGATTGAAGTGGATGTATTTGGATTAAGGATATATTTTGGTTTAGAAATGCCTAACATGCTCCTAGTGTGTATAGTCCTTTAACTAGGAACATTAGTTACAACAGTGTAGTGGATGGTATGAGGATATAAGTGGGTTGAGAGTGGAGCGAAGAGGTCTGGGTTATAGGAGGTTGTTGTGCCGAAGGAGGTTGGCCCAAAACAAATGGGTTGGTTGGCAGCGGGGAGATAGGCTCGTGGGTCGAAGAAGGTTGGCCCACAAATGCGCTTATTGGCGAGGGGGTAGGTGGGTTATTAGTTCGAATGATGGTGGGCTTAGGGAGACGAGCTAGTGTGTAGGTGAGTTTGGGTTGTTCTATGAAGATGGGTTGGTGTGTAGGTGAGTTTGGGTTGTTTTGTGAAGAGGTGGGAATTGTGGTTGGAGGTTGGGCCTGGTCTGTGGAGTTTATGGAGGCCTAGATTAGGGGATGTGGGTCGTGTGATAGAAAGTGGTAGGTTTGAGTGTGTGGTTTATGGGATTTTAGTGAATGGAAATTGGGTTTCGTCAAAGGTTACATGGCGGGAAATGAAGATTTTTCTCATACAAATATCATAACATTTACTACCTCGGTTGTTCGAAGGATAACCAAGGAACACACATGGTGTGGGCCGGTTATTTAATTTATTTAAAGTGGTGGATGGGAATAGAGGATAACATAGGCACCCGAAAACTCTAAGATAAGAGTAGGATGGAGTTCGGTTATAAAGAAGGTTGGTGGGTGTGTTATTTTTTAAGAGTTTAGAAGGAATGATATTTTGAAGATAAGTGGCATGTTGAGGACTTGATGCCAAATAGTATTCGGTATAGATGAGTGAGCGAGGAGGGTACGAATTATGTTGTTAGTAGACCGTATTTTTCACCCGGCTTTACCATGATTGTTGCAAAATTGATTGAATATATTGTTGTCATACTCTTTGCCATTGTCACGTTGGATTATTTTTTGGAAAAAATTGGAGTGAATTTTTATAAAGATATAGAAATGTTTGAAAATGCTGACTAGTTGAATTTGTTTCCTAATGGAAAAGTCCATAGAAAATTGTTTTATCATCAAGAAACAATAAGTGGTAACGGTGACCACTTGAGCTAGGTATAGGTGATGTTCATAAATCGTTATGGATTATATCAAAAGGCAAATAAGTATTATTAGTAGAATCTGAAAAAGATAAACAAATTTGTTTTCCCAAAACACAAGAAGAACAAACATTACACAATGGTTTATTAGAAGCAAAAGACAAACTGGAATTTAAAAACTTGAAAGTAGATTTTCCCGGGTGCCCGAGATGAGTATGCCACAAATCTTGAGAAATAGATGCTAGTGCGATTGGACTTGAAACTTGAGGAGTTGATGGGATGGTGAACGTGTACAAGTCTCCGATGTTATCACATCAGAGGATGGGTGTCGGTGTCCAGTAATCCTTTACAGTAAAACCATAATGATCAAATTCGATTGAAATGTTATTATCAATGGTTAAACATCGAACAGAAACTAAATTTTAAACATATTAGGAGCATGAGGAACATTACTTAATTTTAAAGTTGGGTAAGGAGGAGATAAGGTTTGATGCCCTATACCATGGATCGGGATATGAGAACCATTCTCGACGATTATGTTTCGATTAATGCCATTATTTTTATAGGATAAGAGATTCCCTGAGGATTGATTCATGTGTCCTGTGGCACCTGTGTCGGCTATCCAGGTTGGATCGGGAGGGTTCAATGCCATGGTATGAAGAGCCTGCTAGATGTCAGTAGGCGTATAGGAAGCTTCAAAGGCTACATAGGACTGGTGGTGTTGGAGCCTGGGCCTGAGAATACCTGGGCCAGAAGATGGGTTAAGCTTGTGATGTGGGCCGTTGTTGGGCCTCATGGGGTTCGTTAGGTACGAGCATGGTGGGTAGGGCCAACGATTGCGCCAGTTCGAAGGCCCATAGGCTGGGTTAGGCCCATAAGATATTTGATTAGGCCCATGAGAAACAGGAGTCTAGGCATATGATGTTGGCCACTGTGAATAATTTTGCCCATAGTATTGTTGCCTAGAGTATGTTTTCTGGTTCTGTTGGCCCGGATGACCACTCCCGCGACTGTGGCCATGACCACGGCCTCGTTGGTAGGTTGCCCGGTTATCAGTTTGTGTACGAAAGTTATCGGTACATGTATTATGCGAGACATGAAAAGCCGACGCAGCCCCCATAGCTTCATCGGCGGCCTGGTTTGTTTTTCTTGATTCTTTCATGACGAGTCTGGACCGAGCATCATAGAAATCCAGGAGAGGCTTGGTTTGCTGAAGAATCATACCGATGCCACATAGGCGTTGTTTAAGCATGTGATGAGTTGTAAAACTAGCCGCTGATCATCAATAGGTGCTCCCACATTATTTCACTAGATTATAAACCTATGTAAGTATGTATTACACGTTGAATAGAAGAAATATCTCACATACCTAAAGAGGATGGATACCATATAAAAATTACTTAAAACCACCTATAATTAAGCAAATGACAATTTCTTTCTTTGAAATTTATATAAAAAGCAGAATAATTTTGAAATTAATTTACACAATTTAAGAAAACTAGAATTGATTCACCGCGTTGCGAAGGCCGGGTTTTTTAATGTGACTTGAGCGTACGGAATTTTTTTGCAATTGTCTTTGAAGAGAAAATAATAAGCGATTTGTAAGACCCCTAGTAGTTTTTAACGTTACTATAACATTAAAGTAAGCATTTTATATGAAAAATGCCACTTAACAAAAACTTTTACATCATAAGTATTTAAACATGTTTTACAACATCCAAAAAGATAGTCAAAAGTGTTTGCATAATCTACTTTTATTAAACGAAACAAAATCAAATGCGGAAGCTTCATTGAGAGGTGTGTCCAGTTCTTATTCGTCGCTTGATCTTCATCCGAGTGCGAACCATGATCACCTAAATTTAAAACCAACATGAAAGTTAGTTTTGATAGCTTAGAAACATACTAAAACGAGTTCCATAGACAATACATACAAGAATCAACCAAATTTCAGCTTTTCAAACCAAGTCGCCCAAAATATGTCGCGGGCCGCGACCATAGTCGCGCTACGTGACGGTCGGATCAAATGGGTGTCGCGCGACGTGACACCTTGTTTTCAACAGTAGGTTTGCTGGATTGTTGCTGCAAATACCCAGCTCCCATTTTTACCATTAATCAAACTTAAAACATACATAACATTCGATTTACAACTCCGTTTTACACGGTTCTTTTTCCTATGCGTTTGTAATTTAATTCTCCATCGTATAGAGTTATAACCCAACATCTGAACTCATAAGGTATTGGATTTCAAGCCCTTGGCTTGAAATTGCTTTATAAAGACTTTTGACCCGTTCAAGTTTAAAACCACCAACTTGTTACTAAATAATCATATTACATACACCTATGTATTTAACTCACAATCCTTTGCTCGGGTTCGAAATTTTATTATGCATTACGCGTCTAGTACACAAGCTATGCACATAAATCCATTTTGACCCGTTTATGTGATTTTTATACTTTTAAGCATCAACTCGCTCTTCCCCATATCTAAATAACTACTTGTAATCCACCCCAACTATTTTTGTGGTGGATTATCATAATGAATCCATTACCCCGAAATTTGCCCTTCGACTGGTCATTTTTCGCAAATGACCATTTTTAGGCATTCGACCCACAAATGTTTTTGCCTATAACTTTTATATGTATCTAAGGATTTCAAAATCAATATACAAGTTCCTAAACAACCTCTAAGGGTCGTTTATCCGGTTCACCCATCAAGGGCTTTTTGGTAAACTTTTAGTCACTCATTTTACTACAAAGGACTCACTAATTATTTGACCAAAAACTCACTCTTAACTATAAACCTATTTATGCGTATCTAGCTCGGGTCAACATATTGACCCGTTTAATACCTTGCTTCAATAATTTGCTAATTTATAGCAACGCGATTTCCATAAGCCGTTTTACCCTGTGAGCATTAGACTCGACAAGCACTTGTTAGTCGTTATGTGTCAAATGGTATTAACATTACCATTTGACCTGTTTGGTCTAAACGGCCGAACATTTTGCACTTATATTCGAATGGTATTTATTTACCACTTCATTAACAAACTCATCTCAGATTTCTCACCATATAGTTATATCTTTTAAATCCGTTTCTTACACGTCTAACCCATCATGGCTTATGCCATATGGTGTCGTTTTAAACTTCAACTCTTATCTGTCTACACGTGACTAAATCACCGTTTTACTCTTTTTATTCGTTTAGGCTTACCTTAATAGGTAGTCGTTAAAAAAACTCATTATATATATATATATATATATATATATATACACGTCATCTTGTGACCAATTACCATTTCTCCTGTTTTACCATTAAACAAGGTTTATCATTATTTTATATGTCCCGACCCGTTTCATTTCGTGTCGGTACCATATTTCGGATATAGCTTTGGTCGTATTTACAACCTATGAATAAATACATAACTTACAAAAGAAGGTGTAAGCTTTACTTACTTTGCATCCGGTTATGCTCTTTTCCACGTACCTGAACCGTTTAACCCGCTTCTTTCCCAAGCCTCCACCTAGCTCATTAAGCGTCAAACTATCGCCATCATTTACAAGGTGATTAGATTAGTCATTAAAAATCACGACTATTCCACCTTACATATTTTCTATGTCAAAACTACTATTCGACTTCGTCAATGGTTTGCTTAACTTTCCAAAATTTAACTACCTTTGATTACATGATATACACAATTAAGTTCAATCGGCATCATGTTTTGAATCCTTACTATTTCGAATCACACGTAATTAGCCAAAATATCCAATTATGTGCTTCTTTCCTAATCTCAACATATCAACATTCGTTTAGGCATTTTAATAAACACCTTGTGGGCATAAGTTTTACACATTTACAAACTAGTTCATAACTAGTTATTTTTACCAAGATTAACATCATTTTCAAATCCCTTATATTTAGCATGCATAATAACACCTAGATTTACTTGCTGGAAATCAAACAATACTAATTTCATGATCAAAAATCTAATGTCCATCATCATCTACAAAACCCATTTAACACCTAAGTGGGTGATTATGAAGTTCACAATTATGAACATCAACTCATCAATTTATTGACTTGGGTTCATTCCTAAACATGGATTCATCCTAGTTTCACCCAAACATCAATCATTCAAGCCCAATTTTCGATTCCATGCATTCATCAAGGATTCAAGATGGAACCAAATAATGAAATTTAACATACCTTGTGATCCCTTCACTTGGGTGATCACTAATTTGGACTTGATTTTTGATTTGGGTTCGATTTGCCCCTTCAATTTCACTGATTTGTATGGGTTAGGGTTCAATTGAGGAACCCCTTTCTTGCTCTGTTGAAAACCACGACCAGAACACACACTAATGTGTGTGTTTTGGTGTTTTATTCTTTTAATTAAAAACATTTTCCTTTTTGCCTCTTTTAGTCCCTCTAGTTCCATAGTTTGTAAAACGGTTATCTATTTCTTGTTTCTTTTATTGTTTTAACAACACTTAACCAACTAGGTTGATATTCCTAGTTACTTAATGGGTTCGGGGAAGTCATAACCCGTTTTATTTTTAAGTCCTGTTAACTCGGGCCTTTTATATACTTTGTTTTCTCAAAGTATTTAACCTCCTTCTAATTAATACTAGGTTTATTTATTTAAATTCTATTATTTACCGGGTAAATTTTCACCACTACCGGTATTTTACCCTTCATTAATATTAACGTGGTTTGATTACCAAACCCGTTTTTGGGGTGTTACAAGTCTACCCCCCTTAAAGAGGTTTCGTCCCCGAAACCTTATTTACGTAGTTCATTAATTTAGACTAAACGAACTTAGTTTCGTTTTTATGATATTCGTTTTTTCGGTGTCTTTTATGTGTAAATCCTCATGGACCGAGGCTTTCACCTCTTATCTCTTATCCTTATCGCCTATTTGACCGATTTTTCATTTGACCACTCAATCGTGTTAGTCGTCAACATGTTTACTTCATGTTAATCCTATATTGACAAGCGCTTTTCACAATTCATGACACTGTCTTGCCTCTGCATCGTTTTACCGGCTAGACTAATTAGTCACCGTCACTTCATACCCCGTCACCCGGGTATACTATGTGGCCATCTCCGGCCTTATGTATGTTTACGGTTTCCAAAACCACCTCATACTACTTATGTTTGTTTAAACGTTGCTTTTAACTAAAACTGACTTTTAGTTTAACATTTTTATCTTTAAGTTATGTCAGTTACTCTCATCGGGGAATTGACGATCAAAGATTTATTCCTTTCCGTTATTATTTTACGCGGGGAATCATAACTGGTTCCCACGCTTTACATTATCGACCCATAGATTCCTTCACTTAGCCTCGTAGGCTATTTTGTTAGATCTTCACTTTTTTAAGGTGAGACCCCAATAGTTTGTTTCTTTGTAATTGTGACCCGAGGGTCATTCTGGTCCCGTAGACTTTAACACTTCTTAAAATTCCGAGAGTTGTGATGATCCCGTAGATTCATCTTCTATCCATGTCGTCCTAAAAATGTACTTTCGCTGTCAATTCACCCTTTTTAAGTTTAGAAATCATTCATTTTCATTCTTGAATTTTATGGACCTTGACCGTAGTCTAAGGCTACATTCGTTTTCTTTTTAGATTATTCTTCCAACTCTACAACTTCTTACGTCATTTACACGTCGGCTTGTTACCCGTTTACCGTTATTTGGCTTACGCCTCTATTTCCTTTCAACCTGTTACCCAGGTTCTTTATCTTAATGTTTTTTTAACTCTCCGGTTTCACTGGTTTGCGTTTTCCCTTATATACTCCTTTATGACTTATCACATAGGTTCATTAATATTTCGCGCTTCCATTATTCGGTTTGCGCTTATTTGGACTATCGAGTATTTACACTTTATTTGGCCAGTCTGACATATTCGTGTGAATCCATCACTTATGGAAGTCAAACTTTATTCTCTATTTAACTCGTCCAATCTCGAAATAGTTGAACATCCCTTTTGAAATTCTGTTTGCGAAATTTTATTATTCTTTTAGTCATAACTCATAAATCCGAGTCTTTTGACTTTCTAATTCGCGTTCCCGTCTCTTGGTTTACGCATATACTCAAAATCCCACCCATCCATCGGGTATCTTTACCGAAATCATCTTCAAAGTAACCATTATGATATGGTTTTAGACTTCGTTTAACTTATTTAGTCGTCTTAGCGAAATCCATTGCTTTTGTCCAACCAAGTTCTCATTCTTTATTCATTCCGTTTGACTTGTTCGCATGAATTTCATCACTTATGATAGTCAAAATTTTATCCCTATACCTTAGCGTCCTTATTAGTCGGTTTATATTTTCATTTACTTTGATTCTTGTCCCTTCTCTCGGGCTCGTTATACTAACGTAATACGCTTCTGTCATCAGGCTTGCGTTTACGTTTATTATCAAATATTTTACTTATTTGATTCGTTTTGGGTACCTTTTTAATTCGTCCCATTCACCCCGTCCTTACTACATCGGACGTAAATGTGTCCATCATAAGAAGTTCATGGTACCATGTGTTCATTACTTACTTGGCCAGAGCAAGCGATCAACACATGACACACATGACCTTTTTATAATTTTCACATCACACCCTATGTAAGTAACACCTTTATTCATTTCTATATCTTTGATTTCATTCATTAAAACTTTATTTAATTACTAAACAACAATCACTAGAACATATAAAATGTTTTCTTTTTATCAAACTATTATGTAATCATATTCGTTAATGTAATCGCTACTTTTCCCAATAGTATTTTATTGAGAATTATTCACTTCGATAATTACTCTCGTCCAACTTTCCACATAAACTATTTCTATTATTGTCTTATTATTCACAATCGTGAATAACACATGTTTCTATTTGATTTTTCTTGGAAACATCATCCTAAATAGATATCCTATTCAGGTTTTCCAAGTTTTATCCTACATATGCAACCGTCATTCTCTACGTGTTTGTTGCATATTACTATTTGTGCAATTAAATGTAAAACGTGCACCTGGTAATGCTTGCCCCAACGGGCTTTCCTTGCCATTTCTCTTATTCGCGATTCTTACGCGATTTGGTCCTTCGTGAGCATGCTCTACTTGTCATACTTCGAACCGTTCCTCTATCATATCCGTCACTTGTTACACTCTCGCCATCATTAGATGCGAGTATCCTCCAATTAAAACATTTACAAGGATTAGTAATGTCGACTTCAATAAACACCCATATCATAATACAAGGCTTTTCTACTATACGGTCAACGCACGTAATTTCGTTAACTATATCTATCATTTAATTGAGGTTATGTATATTACACGATAACCCTATGTGTTGTTCACAACACTTTAATCATGCTTAACCATTAATATACATGTACTTACCGGATTTGCGATCAAGCCTCGAACCAAACACACTTTACTCTTTAACCATGAGCTCTGATTACCAACTTGTAAGACCCATAGTAGCTTTTAACGTTACTATAACATTAAAGTAAGCATTTTATATGAAAATTGCCACTTAACAAAAACTTTTACATGATAAGTATTTAAACATGTTTTACAACATCCAAAAACATAGTCAAAAGTGTTTACATAATCCACTTTTATTAAACGAAAGAAAATCAAATGCGGAAGCTTCATTGAGAGGTGTGTTCGGTTCTTATTCGTCGCTTGATCTTCATCCAAGTGCAAACCATGATCACCTAGAGTGCAAACCATGATCACCTAAATTCAAAACCAACATGAAAGTTAGTTTTGATAGCTTAGAAACATATTAAAACGAGTTCCATAAACAAAACATACAAGAATCAACCAAATTTCAGCTTTTCAGACCATCGCGGGCCGCGACCAAGTCGCCCAAAATATGTCGCGGGCCGCGACCATAGTCGCACTACGCGACGGTTGGATCAAATGGGTGTTGCGCGACGCGACACCTTGTTTTCAATAGCAGGTTTGCTGGATTGTTGCTGCAAATGCCCAGCTCCCATTTTTACCATTAATCAAACTTAAAACATACATAACTTTCGATTTACAACTCCGTTTTACATGATTCTTTTTCCGTTGCGTTTGTAATTTAATTCTCCATCATATAGAGTTATAACCCGACATCTGAACTCAAAAGGTATTGGATTTCAAGCCCTCGACTTGAAATTACTTTATAAAGACTTTTGACCCTTTCAAGTTTAAAACCACCAACTTGTTACGAAATAATCATATTACATACACCTATGTATTTAACTCAAAATCCTTAGCTCGGGTTCGAAATTTTATTATGCATTACGCGTCTAGTACACAAGCAATGCGCATAAATCCATTTTGACCCGTTTAAGGGATTTTTATACTTTTAAGCATCAACTCGCTCTTCCCCATATCTAAATAACTACTTGTAATCCACCCCAACTATTTTTGTGGTGGATTATCATAATGAACCCATTACCCCAAAATTTACCCTTCGACTAGTCATTTTTCGCAAATGACCATTTTTAGGCATTCGACCTACAAATGTTTTTGCCTATAACTTTTATATGTATTTAAGGATTTCAAAATCAATATACAAGTTCCTAAACAACCTCTAAGGGTCGTTTATCCGGTTCACCTATCAAGGGCTTTTTGGTAAACTTTTAGTCCCTCATTTTACTACAAAGGACTCACTAATTATTTGACCAAAAACTCACTCTTAACTATAAACCTATTTATGCGTACCTGGCTTGGGTCAACATATTAACCCGTTTAATACCTTGCTTCAAGAAAACGCGATTTCCATAAGTTGTTTTACCTTGTGAACATTAGACTCGACAGGCACTTGTTAGTCGTTATGTGTCAAAAGGTATTAACATTACCATTTGACCCGTTTGGTCTAAACGGCCGAACATTTTGCACTTATATTCGAATGATATTTATTTACCATTTCATTAACTAACTCATCTCGGATTTCTCACCATATAGTTATGTCTTTTAAATTCGTTTCTTACACGTCTAACCCATCATGGCTTATGCCATATGGTGTCGTTTTAAACTTCAACTCTTATCCGTCTACACGTGACTAAATCACCGTTTTACTCTTTTTATTTGTTTAGGCTTACCTTAATAGGTAGCCGTTAAAAAAACTCATTATATATATATATATATATATGTCATCTTGTGACCAATTACCATTTCTCCCGTTTTACCATTAAACAAGGTTTATCATTATTTATATGTTCCGACCCGTTTCATTTCGTGTCGGTACCGTATTTCGGATATAGCTTTTGTCGTATTTACAACCTATGAATAAATACATAACTTACAAAAGAGGGTGTAAGCTTTACTTACTTTGCATCCGGTTATGTTCTTTTCCGCGTAACCGATCCGCTTGACCCGCTTCTTTCCAAAGCCTTCACCTAGCTCGTTAAGCGTCAAACTATCGTCATCATTTACAAGGTGGTTAGATTAGTCATTAAAAATCACGAGTATTCCACCTTACGTATTTTCTATGTCAAAACTACTATTCGACTTCGTCATTGGTTAGTTTAACTTTCCAAAAGTTAACTACCTTTGATCACATTATATACACAATTAAGTTCAATCAACATCATGTTTAGAATCCTTACTATTTCGTATCAGACGTAATTAGTCAAAATATCCAATTATGTGTTTCTTTCATAACAACATATCAACATTCGTTTAGGCATCTTAACAAACACCTTGTGAGCATAATTTTTACACATTTACAAATTTGTTCATAACTAGTTATTTTTGCCAAGATTAACATAATTTTCAAATCCCTTATATTTAGCATGCATAACAACACCTAGATTTACTTCATGGAAATCACACAACATTAATTTCATGATCAAAAATCTAATGTCCTTCATCATCTACAAAACCCATTTAATACCTAAGTGGGTGATTATGAAGTTCACAATCAGTGGCGGAACCAGAAGAAAAACTTAGGGGTATCCTAAAAAAATTTACCTTGACCCGTCCCTGAGAATTCAAGGGCCCTATGCAGCTAGTAAAACTATGCCCTTAAATTCTTCTTTTTACAATTTAAAGCATATGTTCATTATCATTTTTTTATTAATGCATGTACCACACACACGAGAACGTTATTGAATATTTTTTATAAAACTTAAATGTTATTTACATGTTTTATAAATAATGTTTCGTTTATAATAAATAATATTACAAATCGTATCTAAGATCTTTATCTTTAATTTTATGAATGAAGTTTAAAAAATTTCTTATTCATATATCCATATAATAGAGATAACATTTATAGAGTTATTCTACAAAGTCTTCTAATTGTAAGAAGTGTAAGAAGGATTTATAGAGTGACAAGTGTCTAATAACCTAAAACTAAACCCACTACATCACCACCAAAAACCTAAACACCCCCCTCCCCCCCCCGGGCAAAAAAAAAACTATACCTCACAAAAAAACCCCCAAAAAACCTAAACCCCCCCCCCAAAAAAAAAAAAAAAAAAAAAAAACTAAAAAAAACTAAACACCCACCCCCTCGGCAAAAAAAAAAAAAAAATTTTTTTTAGGGTGGGTGATGTGTGTGTGTGTGGGGGGGGGGGGGTTTAGGTTTTTGGTGGTGGTGGATGTTTAAGGTTTTTTTTGTAGTGGGTTTTTTTTTGTGTAGTGGGTTTTTTTAGGTTACTGGACACTTGTCACTCTATAAATCCTTCTTACACTTCTTACAATTAGGATCCTTTGTATTTGATCCTAATCCAACATTTATATATTCTTCATGTTCATATAATATTTCTTTACATTTAAAGAAAAAATATAATTTATTAAAACGTGTATTTAAAAAGAACCATTTTAATCATTTTTTCAAGTATTATATTATGTATTTAAAAAGAACTATTTTAATTTTTTTTAAGTATTATTTTCACTTTTAACCTTTTTGTTAGTTTAAAAAATAATCACCGTACAATTTATAAAAAGTGTTCATGCATATCATTTTTCAAGGAATCTTTTATGTAGGTAAAACCATAAAATAATAAATAAACAAAATAAAAAAATAATTAAGTAATGTTTACAAGAAATTGAATAAAAGGTTAAACATTAATTGGAGATTTTGAAACTGACTTTTGACTTTTCCAAATTTTGTATTCATTTTCATTTATTATCCCAATGCTACTAATATTATATTAAATATTAAGATGAGTTCATCTTCTTCCTTCTTCAAGAAAGTGTGCTGCTATAACCTGCAAAACTTTATGTAACCAAAAATTTTCTGAAACTTCATTTCATCTTATCCTCTCCAACATTCAGGGGTATCCTAACATTTGATTAGGGGTATCGCCACAAGAAAAAACGGATATGAAATAAAAGATTGCACTAAGCCATGAAAGTTGAGGGGTATCCCATGCTACGGCTCACATAACATTAGGTCCGCCCCTGTTCACAATTATGAACATCAACTCATCAATTTATTGACTAGGGTTCGTTTCTAAACATGGATTCATCCTAGTTTCACCTAAACATCAATCATTCAAGCCCAATTTTCGATTTCATGCATTCATCAAGGATTCAAGATGGAACCAAATAATGAAAGTTAACATACCTTGTGATCCCTTCACTTGGGTGATCACTAATTTGGACTTGATTTTTAATTTGGGTTCGATTTGCCTCTGATATTTGGTTGATTTGTATGGGTTAGGGTTCAATTGAGGAACCCCCTTTTTGCTCTGTTGAAAACCACAACCAGAACACACACTAATGTGTATGTTTTGGTGTTTTATTCTTTTAATTAAAAACATTTTCCTTTTTGCCTCTTTTAGTCCCTCTAGTTCCATAGTTTGTAAAAGGGTTATCTATTTCTTGTTTCTTTTATTGTTTTAACAACACTTAACCAACTAGGTTGATATTCTTAGTTACTTAATGGGTTCGGGGAAGTCATAACCCGTTTTATTTTTGAGTCCCGTTAACTCGGGCCTTTTATATACTTTGTTTTCTCAAAGTATTTAACCTCCTTTTAATTAATACTAGGTTTATTTATTTAAATTCTATTATTTACCCGGTAAATTTTCACCACTAGCGGTATTTTACCCGTCGTTAATATTAACGTGGTTTGATTACCAAACTCATTTTTGGGGTGTTACACGATTATATTTCTAACCCTTTAGATATTTTCAAAGTTGTTTGAGAAATCAATTGTAGGCGGATCTCATGGTGTGTTAATACGGTTGAACCCACATCGTACCGCAATTTTGTATTTATTAATCGTAGTTAGATCTCATGGTCCGTTGACTATTGACTGTTCAAATTGAACTTTTCATTTAATTCTTGACTTTTAGTAAATATACACACCGACACAAATAATAAACTTATATGACTTCATAAAAGATTATTCCATTTATTATTCATTTTAACTAGTTGATTTCCCCGCGCTTCGCGGCGGGATCTCGATCGGTATAACAATCAACATGGTACAATACAATACAGTACAGTATCAGTTTATTGAAACTAAAAAAATAATATAAATACCGGTACCAAATATCGATGTTGTTTGTTCGGTTTTACATTCGGTACAATAGCAACACGGTGTCTACTTTCAATAAGATTTACCGAAAACCATAAATATGAATAGTGGCACTTATGTTGTTTAGTCGCTTTTCTTTTCGGTATGGTAACAACAGGGCATCAATTTTCAAAAAGATTTATATCAGAATGTTGGAATAAATACATAGATATGTATTTAGATTATTTTTAAAAAATTAACGTACGCAAATTATTAAAAAAAATTATATTAAATGAACAATACTTAATACAAATACTTTAAAAAGCTATTTTTTAACCACTGGGTGTCAGCCCAGTGGCCACCGACACCCACATAAATCGTGGGGACCCGGGTTCGACTCCGGTCGGTGACATATTAGTCACCCGGTGTCCACTCGATGGTTGGGGACTCACCGCTAGGCAGCAGTGTAGGGGTGTTTGACTGGGAAGGGAGAACCCTTCCGCGGTCGGGAGTACCGTGCAATTACTGTAACACCCCGAAAATATAAAACTTTATGTTAAAGTTATAAATTATTAATAAACGGGAATTTACTAACTAGGAACCTTTAACCTAGTTAGTTGATAGACTAGAAATAACTCATAAAAGGTTAAAACCCATTAAATAAAGTGTGGAACAAAGTTGAGGGGCTGGAATTGTCAAAAATTGAAACTAATTAACAATTAGTAACCAAACACTCCAAATTTGGAGTGTTGGTCGATCAAGAAAGCAGAAGGGGGCGACACCCCCATTCCAAAACCCTAAACTCACTAAAACATCAAATTGAAGGCTCAAATCTGATCAAAAACAAAATCTAAACATAGATTAGTGATCCTCATCACGAGAGGATTCCAAGGTATGTAAAAACTTGTGTTAATTCTTTGCTTGAAATTCTTATGATATTGTGAAATCTGGAAATTTGATGTTGCATGAGTGTTATTTGGTTAATTTAGAATCAATTTGGTGTTTAGAAGTAAAATTCAACCAATTACATGTGAAATCATGACTAAATTCAGAAAACTCCATGAACACCTTGAAGGTGGGTTGTGGGTTTTACAAGGTGATGATGATTTCTAGGGTTCTTAGAGGTTATTCTAGTAAAAATTGACCTTAGAAGATAATTTCAGGAAAGAGGTGATGTTTACATGGCATGTGATAGCTTAATTGAAGTTAAGTTGGCTAGTTAGCAACTTATAAACATGAAAACAAATGAAATAGAAATTCTGCCTTCATAATGTTCGCTGAAATGCCTCAAAGAAGGTTTTAAAAGAAAACTGAATTGTAAAGTTTAAACGCATAAATACGAAGTATCACGAACGTGCGTTATGTGAGTAAAACATGGAGTTCTAAACATAAAGTGCTTGAACTCTTTAGGAAAAGAAGCCGGGGCATCTAGTGGACAAACCGGTGTGGACGCTCGTTTGAAGGGCTCGCATTGAAAGGTATGTAACATGTCTCGTTACATTATGTAAATTTAGATCGTTGTAGTTGTTCATCAAGTTTCTAGTTAAATTGGATTGGAGCGAAGGCGTTGTCATATTTGAATACTAGCATGAATGACGAATTTAGCTCGTTGGTAGTTGCCAAGAAGGAAGGAAATTCCGTAGGCAAGCCAAACGGGTCAAACAATCAAGTAAACATGATCCATATTCCGAATATGATAAATTGATGTATGTAGCGGCTATAGTATGATGTACTAGAAATATTAGACCTTTACTACTTTGATAATGCAGGATGTTGAAACCCGAAAGTTGGAATTTTTGGTTGAAATGCTCAACCAAACAAAAGCATAAATTCCCAGGTGCTACCGTAAATTACGGTGTCACCGTAATTTACGGTAGAGGGTTTTTGATTTATGGTGGTTCTCTCCTGTGTTACGGTGTAACCAGGAATTTCCAGCACTCACCGTAATTTACGGTGGTACCGTAAATTACGGTGGAGCCTGGAACACTTTTATATTCTTATTCTTTTTAATGGGGTGTTAAGCTTTAAAACCTTATCATTCTTAAACATCAAGAACTAACGATCTAATTGTTGATTCTTAGGTAACTAGAAGTCATGGATGGCGATCAAGCGACAAGATAGATGAACCGAACACTCCACTTCAAAGCTTCCGCTATGTTAAACTTGTTAAACAGTGTTTCTTTTGTTGTAATCAAAGTTTTAACAACAATATTACGTTCTACTTTTGTTCTTAGTAGGCTAACTAGTAAAGGTTTCGAAACTTATGTACATTTTGATGGCTTTTGATATAAAATAGATAGTTAATACTAGTATAGAAATAAGGGTGTAACAAGTTGGTAATCAGAGCCTCGGTTGTCAATAAGTGTTCGGTTCAAGCTTGATCGACCATCCGGTAAGAACTAATTTCAGTTAATAAACCTTATATTATGTAAAGAATGAGAAATGAATTCACATGCATGAAATGAGCAAGTAAGCTCAATCAACAGCAAGAACGATCAAATCAAGTTGTGAACTTGATTGAATCAACAGCAAGAACAATCAAATCAAGTTGTGAACTTGATTGAATCAACAGCAAGAACGATCAAATCAAGTTGTGAACTTGATTGAATCAACAGCAAGAACGATCAAATCAAGTTATGAACTTGATTGAATCAACAACAAGAATGACTAAATCAAGTTATGAACTTGATAGAATCAAACAAGAACAGCATGTGTTATAAATGGAATGTTTTAACAATTTGTGTAAACATTTCAGAAACGAAGATGGCTGATAAAGGTAACGATGATGCGGTGCCAAGAGTCACCGAACAAGTCAGGGAGGCGATTGCTGAAGAGGTTGGAAAGGCAATCGAAAACAGTCTGGCAGGCTTCATTGATAGAATTCAAAACACAGTTCTATCAATGGTAGAAGATAGAATCAAGAAATTAGAAGACGACTCAAAACTTGAAAAGGAAAAACATGGAGGAAGAAAACCTTGTTCATACAAGGAATTCATGGCTTGTAAACCACCGGTATACAATGGGGAGGTTGACCCAATAGTGTGCCAAAGATGGCTAAGTGATATCGAAGGGGTATTCGAGAGAACCCATTGTGATGTAAATGACTATGTGGCCTATGGTACGGGTCAACTAAGAAATCAAGCAAAAGATTGGTGGGATAACAAGAAGAGAGAGATCGGTGCTGAGGCTGTTAAGATCATGACTTGGGATGAATTCAAGACGCCATTTCTGAAGCATCATAGCCCCAAGGCGGTTATGAATAAAATCAAGCAAGAATTCATGCAGCTCAGGCACAAAAACGAGACCATAGACAAGATCACGGCAACGTTTATGGATAAAATGAAGTTTTGTGATGATCTTGTAACAAACGAAGAACAAAGGATATATTATTATCATAACATGTTGAGTGCCGAGTATAGGGAGTTCATCACCCCTTCCAAATACGAGACCCTTACCGAGATTATAAATGCTGCTCGGGAAAGGGAAATTGAGCTGAAAAAGAGTATCGAAAGGGGTGAACGGAGGGCACCTGATGTAAATCCCAGCCCTACTAAAAAGGCACGAACAAGTGAGAGCTCAAAGAAGTCTGATACGAAAGGCGGGTCACCGGGTTGCAAAATTTGCGGGAAGGGCCATAAAGGCGAATGTCATTACAAGAATAAGCCTTGTCCTATATGCAAGAAAACAGGACATATAGCCTTATCATGCCCGGAGAAGGTAACGGTTTGTTATAATTGTTATCGAACGGGTCATAAGAAAGCAGAGTGCCCGGAGTTGGTTGAAAAGAAGGGTGGGCAGGAACAGAAGGGTGAAGCCCCTAAAGCAAAGGCAAGATCTTTTCAACTAACCGCCGCAGAAGCCAAGATTGAACCTGACGTGGTCTCAGGTATATTTACTGTAAACTCGATTCCTGCACGTGTGTTATTTGATACGGGTGCGAATAAATCCTTTGTTTCATATGGATTTATTCGACATCCTTCATTTATTCTAACTAAATTACCTGTGCCCTTAGAAGTAGAGATAGGTAATAATAAAAGTTTTATTGTTTGCGATGTATGTGAAAATTGCAAACTGAGCATTGACGACGAAGAATATTTGATAAATCTAATCCCGATGTCGATGGGAGAATTTCAAGTCGTCGTTGGGATGGATTGGCTATCTCGACACCATGCAAAGGTCGTGTGTTTCCGTAAAGAGATAAAACTGACATCTCCGAGCGGGAAACACGTCACTATCTATGGCGAGAAAGGAGGCAATCCCATTGTATGCTCAATGTTGAAAGCACACAAGCTAATGAAGCAAGGATGCAAAGCATTTATGATATACGCAAATGAACCCGAAAAAAGAATCACGAAAGATTGGAGATGTACCGGTAGTACGAGATTATGAAGATGTTTTTCCGGAAGAATTGCCGGGGATACCACCCGAACGGGAAGTAGAGTTCGGGATCGAATTGATTCCGGGCGCGAAACCCGTAGCAAAAACCCCGTATCGACTTGCGCCGTCAGAATTGCAAGAATTGATGTCCCAAATCCAAGACCTGCTTGACAAGGGATTCATAAGGCCGAGTGTGTCTCCTTGGGGCGCTCCGGTATTGTTCGTGAGAAAGAAAGACGGGAGTATGCGTATGTGTATCGATTACCGGGAGCTAAACAAACTCACGGTAAAGAATCGATACCCGCTCCCGAGAATAGACGATTTATTCGACCAACTACAAGGTGCGAATTGGTTTTCCAAAATTGACCTTAGGTCGGGGTATCACCAATTAAGGGTCAAAGAAGAAGATGTGCCGAAGACGGCTTTCCGCACGAGATACGGACATTACGAATTTCTTGTGATGTCATTCGGGCTAACAAACGCGCCCGCGGCTTTCATGGACCTCATGAACCGGGTTTGCAAATCGATGCTGGATAAGTCGGTCATCGTGTTTATCGATGACATATTGGTATATTCGAAAAGTGAAGCTGAACACGCACATCACCTACAAGAAGTGTTAGAAGCCCTTAGACGAGAGAAGCTATACGCAAAATTCTCTAAATGTGCCTTTTGGTTACGAGAGGTACAATTTCTTGGCCACATTATAAGTGCTGACGGAGTACTGGTGGATCCGTCAAAGATTGAGGCGGTGTCAAAATGGAATTCCCCAAAGAACCCTTCTGAAATTAGAAGCTTTTTGGGACTTGCGGGATACTATAGGAGATTTATTCAAGATTTCTCCAAGATTGCGTCGCCACTAACCAAGCTGACCCGAAAGACAGAAAGATTCGTCTGGGGTGTTGAACAAGAGAAAGCGTTTCAAACGTTAAAAGAAAAGTTAACTCAAGCTCCGGTACTAACACTACCGGACGGGGTTGAAGACATGGAGGTTTATTCGGATGCTTCACTATCGGGACTCGGATGTGTATTGATGCAACGAGGCAAGGTCATAGCCTATGCCTCGAGGCAATTAAAGATACACGAACAGAAATATCCTACGCACGATCTCGAGTTGGCGGCAGTAGTATTCGCATTAAAAATATGGAGGCACTATTTGTACGGAGTAAAGTGCACCATATTCACCGACCACAAGAGTTTGAAATACTTCTTCGATCAGAAGGAGTTAAATATGCGACAAAGGCGGTGGCTAGAAACGGTGAAGGATTTTGATTGTGAAATACGTTATCACCCGGGAAAGGCTAATGTAGTGGCCGATGCGCTGAGCCGCAAATCGGATTATACCCCAATACGGGTACGATCAATGCAACTGGTTGTGACTTCAAGCTTGCTTGAACAAATTCGAGAAGCACAAGATGAAGCTGTAAAGGCAGAAAACTGGAAAAAGGAAAGAATTATCGGCCAAGTTAAGGACCTAGAGGTGGGCAGTCACGGCCTGAAGACTCGCTTTAATAGAATCTGGGTCCCTAACACATGTGGGGTTAAAAAGCTTCTACTCGATGAAGCTCATAAATCCCGTTATTCCATTCACCCGGGAGCGACCAAGATGTATCATGACTTGAAGCAAAACTATTGGTGGCCCGGAATGAAGCGGGACACGGTGAAGTACGTGGAGAAATGTTTGACGTGCCTACAAGTCAAGGCTGAACACCAAAAACCATATGGTAAACTTCAACCGTTAGAGATCCCGGTTTGGAAATGGGAGCAAATTACGATGGACCTATTGACCAAACTACCCAAAACAAGTCGTGGCTTTGATGCTATTTGGGTAGTCGTGGATAGGTTAACTAAGAGTGCTCACTTTATTCCGATTCGCGAGACTTATACGTCTGAGAAAATGTCCGAGGTTTACACCAATGAAATCATAGCAAGGCATGGGGTACCGATATCCATTGTGTCAGATAGAGATACTCGATTTACTTCGAAATTCTGGCGTGAATTCCAAGAACAGATGGGGACTAAATTGTTTCTTAGCACTGGTTACCATCCACAAACGGATGGGCAGAGCGAAAGAACAATACAAACATTAGGTGATATGCTACGGGCTTGCATTATTGACTTTGGGGGTAGTTGGGATGTCCATTTACCCTTGGTCGAATTCGCATATAACAATAGCTATCACGCGAGCATTAAAATGGCCCCGTATGAGCTATTATATGGCAGAAAGTGTCGGACTCCGGTATGTTGGGGAGAAGTGGGTCCGCGGGGGCTAGCGCCAACCGATATAATCCGAGCTACAAACGCGAAAATTGATATAGTTCGGGCACACTTGAAAGCGGCTCAAGACCGGCAAAAGGCATACGCAGATAAAAGAAAAAGGCCAATTGAGTTTCAGGTTGGCGATATGGTCATGCTAAAGGTTTCCCCATGGAAGGGTATCATTAGATTCAGAAAAAGGGGAAAGTTAAGCCCGAGATTTATTGGGCCTTTTAGAATCACTGAACGGGTCGGTAAAGTGGCTTATCGACTTGAATTACCTGAAGAGTTGAGTGGAATTCATAGTACATTCCACGTATCACATCTTCGAAAATGTTTGGCCGAAGAAACTGCTCATGTCCACTACGATGACATCGAGGTGGATAACAGCCTCAACTATGCGGTAAAACCAATTGCGATTTTAGATCGTAAGGAGAAAAGTTTGAGGAACAAGATATTAAGTCAAGTCAAAGTCAAATGGGAGCACAGAAAAGGGTCAGACACCACATGGGAGTCCGAGGAAGAAATGCGGCGACTCCACCCTACATTATTTGGTATGTAAATTCGGTTTCGGGGACGAAACCCCTTTTAAGGGGGGTGGACTTGTAACACCCCGAAAATATAAAACTTTATGTTAAAGTTATAAATTATTAATAAACGGGAATTTACTAACTAGGAACCTTTAACCTAGTTAGTTGATAGACTAGAAATAACTCATAAAAGGTTAAAACCCATTAAATAAAGTGTGGAACAAAGTTGAGGGGCTGGAATTGTCAAAAATTGAAACTAATTAACAATTAGTAACCAAACACTCCAAATTTGGAGTGTTGGTCGATCAAGAAAGCAGAAGGGGGCGACACCCCCATTCCAAAACCCTAAACTCACTAAAACATCAAATTGAAGGCTCAAATCTGATCAAAAACAAAATCTAAACATAGATTAGTGATCCTCATCACGAGAGGATTCCAAGGTATGTAAAAACTTGTGTTAATTCTTTGCTTGAAATTCTTATGATATTGTGAAATCTGGAAATTTGATGTTGCATGAGTGTTATTTGGTTAATTTAGAATCAATTTGGTGTTTAGAAGTAAAATTCAACCAATTACATGTGAAATCATGACTAAATTCAGAAAACTCCATGAACACCTTGAAGGTGGGTTGTGGGTTTTACAAGGTGATGATGATTTCTAGGGTTCTTAGAGGTTATTCTAGTAAAAATTGACCTTAGAAGATAATTTCAGGAAAGAGGTGATGTTTACATGGCATGTGATAGCTTAATTGAAGTTAAGTTGGCTAGTTAGCAACTTATAAACATGAAAACAAATGAAATAGAAATTCTGCCTTCATAATGTTCGCTGAAATGCCTCAAAGAAGGTTTTAAAAGAAAACTGAATTGTAAAGTTTAAACGCATAAATACGAAGTATCACGAACGTGCGTTATGTGAGTAAAACATGGAGTTCTAAACATAAAGTGCTTGAACTCTTTAGGAAAAGAAGCCGGGGCATCTAGTGGACAAACCGGTGTGGACGCTCGTTTGAAGGGCTCGCTTTGAAAGGTATGTAACATGTCTCGTTACATTATGTAAATTTAGATCGTTGTAGTTGTTCATCAAGTTTCTAGTTAAATTGGATTGGAGCGAAGGCGTTGTCATATTTGAATACTAGCATGAATGACGAATTTAGCTCGTTGGTAGTTGCCAAGAAGGAAGGAAATTCCGTAGGCAAGCCAAACGGGTCAAACAATCAAGTAAACATGATCCATATTCCGAATATGATAAATTGATGTATGTAGCGGCTATAGTATGATGTACTAGAAATATTAGACCTTTACTACTTTGATAATGCAGGATGTTGAAACCCGAAAGTTGGAATTTTTGGTTGAAATGCTCAACCAAACAAAAGCATAAATTCCCAGGTGCTACCGTAAATTACGGTGTCACCGTAATTTACGGTAGAGGGTTTTTGATTTATGGTGGTTCTCTCCTGTGTTACGGTGTAACCAGGAATTTCCAGCACTCACCGTAATTTACGGTGGTACCGTAAATTACGGTGGAGCCTGGAACACTTTTATATTCTTATTCTTTTTAATGGGGTGTTAAGCTTTAAAACCTTATCATTCTTAAACATCAAGAACTAACGATCTAATTGTTGATTCTTAGGTAACTAGAAGTCATGGATGGCGATCAAGCGACAAGATAGATGAACCGAACACTCCACTTCAAAGCTTCCGCTATGTTAAACTTGTTAAACAGTGTTTCTTTTGTTGTAATCAAAGTTTTAACAACAATATTACGTTCTACTTTTGTTCTTAGTAGGCTAACTAGTAAAGGTTTCGAAACTTATGTACATTTTGATGGCTTTTGATATAAAATAGATAGTTAATACTAGTATAGAAATAAGGGTGTAACAATTACCCTCTACTTTAATATATATATATATATATATATATATAATAAAAATATATTTTAGTTTTTTTGACCGTCCAACATAAGAATTGTCGGGTACTCCGTACGCGGCACCCATTGGCCGAAAGGTAGCCCGCGGCAGCCCAACCTGCATGCACGGAGCCCCTAGCCCACCATGCCACCAGTTCCGGAGAAAACCCGACCCTGCACCCGTCCAAGGGCATGACAATGTAGAGCCGGTAAAACCCGGATGGATCAGGAATCGAACTCAAGACCATTCGGTCAGGAGTCTTTCCCTCATTTCCATAACCACTGAGATATAAGCTCAGGGTAAAAATATCTTTTAGTTGAATTAAAAGATTATAACAAACTAAAATAAACATATTTAGTTTAAATAAATAATCTGTTAAGAAATTGAACGTTTGAAATTTAAATAAAAAATAAAGAATTAAAACACCACTAAAAAGTCTAGAGTGAACTGTCACTTTGATCCCTGTGGTTTGGGAACTTTTGCCATTGTAGTCCAAATCTTAAACTTTTTACATCTGGGTCGCTCTGATTTGCATTTTGTTGCCATTTTAGTCCAAAATTTAAAAACCCTATTTTTTTTACTGTTACATCCTCCTATTTGTCTTTTAGTTCTGGGACATTTTGGTCATTTTGCTTTTCATTTAACATTTTCTTAATTCAAAGATTAATATATATATATATATATATATATATATATATATATATATATTAATATACACACATACATAGCAGTTCATCTTCATCATCATCATCGACAACTTTAGCTCTCTCTCTCTCTCTTCTCTGAACTACCACCACACCACCACCACCACCCCCACCACCGCATCATCCCCACCACCACCATCCCACTGCCACCAACACCACCATCTCTCTCTAAAACCTACACACACACACACACTCTCTTTCTCTCTCCAAACACCCATCTCTCTCTTCTCTTTCTCTCCTCTCTGTCGAACACCACCACCAGCACGTGATGAGAATCGACATCGGAAAACGACACCGATGAGAACCGACATCGGAAAACGTCGGCCACTGTTTGATTATTGCAGAAATTTATCGAAGTTACAGGTCAGTATTGTTGTTTGCTGTTGCAACGAAGAAGAACACAAGTTGCAGGTTTTGTTTGCCGCCGGCCACTGTTGGAACTCAGACGAACCATCCCTCTTCAATCAACGTCGGAATGATGTAATGTTTGCTGATTTGGGGGATGATGTTCATCAACGCCGCCGCATATCATCTTCCCCTAAATCAAAGGTCCAGTTTCATGTGGGTTAATGGGTTTGATGCAAAATTAGGGTTTAGGTTTTGTGTGGCTCGGAGTAAAGAAAGAAGGTGAGATTGTCGGTTTGATTGTCTCCGTTTGATTGTCGGAGATTTTGAAGCCAATTTGATTGTCGGTTTCTTCACTGCCGATTTAACAGCTTTGAGTTATGTGAGGGTTTTTGAGGGTTTTGGGGTTGGGAGGGTTGGCGGCAGTGGGATGGTGGTGTTGGCGGCAGTGGGATGGTGGTGGTGGGTATGATGCGGTGGTGGGGGTGGTGGTGGTGGTGGAGGTGTGGTGGTGGTGGTGCTTGTTGTTGTTCTGGCAGTGGTATTATTGTTGTTCTGGCAGTGGCATTATTATTTATTAAATTTGAGTTATAATAAATCTAAATGACCAAAATACCCCTGAGGATAAAGACAAAATAGGGGGGTTAAGTTAAGAATCTAGTCAAATTTGAAATTTGGACTAAAATGACAACAAAATGCAAACCACAGGGATTCAGATGTAAAAAGTTTAAGATTTGGACTAAAATGGAAAAAGTGCCCAAACCACAGGAACCAAAATGGTAGTTTACTCAAAAGTCTATAGTAATTATTTATTTATATCAGTCACTGTTCATCAAGAATTTCCTTTAATATGTATAATTATAAAATAAGGATATTATCTAAAAAATAAAATTAATTAAATAAATACACAAGTAATGAAAATTACAACAATATTAATTTAGTTTTTTTCATATAAAATATGTATGAATTTTTTAGATGACATCACATCACATTCCACATGATTGGATATGATTCTTGTTTGTAAGTCACCTACATGTCAATATAAATATTACTGTAGGTAACAACTTATTCAATGATATATATAATAATATATAACAGATAATTGTTATTAATTATCATTAAATACGTAAGTTAAAACTTATAATCCAAACAACTTGGATTAGAAGAAATTGCTAGTACTGCTATATCTTAAACGTTATCTTCAGCAGAGATTTCATTAATGATTTTAATTTAATATCATGTTTTTTTTGCAATGAATAGTAAAGTTTTTTGTTTAATAATGGCCAAAAATTATACTATGAACTTACTGATTTTATTTCTTTTGTTTTTTCTTTTAGTTGCCATACCGAGCGTCGGTACCGTAGCGAACAAAACCGATACCGATGGAAATTGTATCCTCCCACATCACGGAAGGGATTCAAACAGTTATTACTTTAAATTATATATATGTTATTGCGGTAATGATAGTATCTTGTACCTGAACCGGTGGCTCCGTAAAATATTGGATCAGTAAATGTAAAAAATTTATCCCCCAGTCAAATTTAAACTCAATAAGCTATGTAATTATTTTCTACAATAATGATAAATAACTTTATTATAATTGATCTTAAATTACAACCATAAATTAAAATATAATTTAATTATTATATGAACATTAATTTAAATTCAAAAGTGTTTATTTGTTAAATCTCTTACCTTCAGTATCTATATGCGAAACCTATCAAAAGTATAACTTTGATTAAAACAAACTAAACAATTAAATATCTTAAATTCCATATTTTATCTCTATCGTTTTCGCTACTTAAATCAAATTTTATCATTTAAGAACCTTCGTAGTTCTAATATACTTTTTTTTCTTTTTCTCACAAGGAATTGTCTTACCTTACATCAAATGGCAATCTATAATAAACCCGCTCCATGCCTCGGTTTATAACAAAGGATTATGCACTAGGTTTTTAGACTACGCATATATTCGTAAGAACAAAAAAACTACTTTACAAAAATGTTGAATAGTAATGACAATTTCTAATTCGTTGGGTTACACACCGCAGTATACTAGGTCTTCTAATTCGTTAAGAGGTTTATCTAAAAGATTCACAATATAACTAGGAAGGAAGACCTCCTAGCGATAAGAAACATAGGGTTAAAGAGAGAGCCAAAAAAGGATCTTTCGTGTACAATCCCACATAATCTCGAATGTTCTCAGTTCCGGTACGTAGACCAATTACATATACAATCATGAAATTTTTGTTGAACTACATTTTCAAGAATATCGTTTTCCAAAGATTTTGATGAGAATAGAGTACATGAGTCTAGGAAAGGGAACAGCCAAAGAAGATGAGAAAAATAAAGGGTTCTCTAGACGAAATGAGAGAATTTTAAACGAAATGAGAGACAATTGCAAAAAAAAAAAAAAAATGTACGCTCAAGTCACATTAAAAAACCCGGCCTCCGCAACACGGTGAATCAATTCTAGTTTTCTTAAGTTGTGTAAATTAATTTCAAAATTATTCTCCTTTTTATATAAATTTCAAAGAAAAAAATTGACATTTGCTTAATTATAGGTGGTTTTAAGTAATTTTTATATGGTATCCATAGATATTTCTTCTATTCAATGGTGTAATACATACTACATACTGAAATAATATATAGATATAGTGGACGTGATTTGGGCCGTTGCTTTAGTGGGCTACAACTACTGGTTGGATCAGTTGATTGGTGGCTTAATGGTTCTTACTTCTTAGCCCAATTTAGAAGAATAGCAAAATTCGATAAAATATTTGAAAGCCCATTTTAGTAAGAGCCGAGCCAAGCCAACACCAAGAAATACCATTAGGAAAAAAAAAACAGATTATAAGGAAAGACCGAACCATCCAAATTAGTTGAGTCAAAGATGAAGTTGGAGATGCATATGTATGTGGAACCAGTCGGGCGTCAAGATCCATCACGCGTCTGGTCCATTGAAGGGTTCAAAAGACGGATCCAAGTGATGCAATGGTTCAAATGGTAGTTACGGTCCAATTCAAATGATTTAGTTATATCAAAGGGTCATGAAGGTTGGTTTGAAGAGCCTGTCCTGATTCTTCACAAATTGGACCCCTCTCCTTTCATATAAATTGGACCCCACTCTTATTTCTCCACCACACATACCACCCCCATTTGTGACATCAACAAAAACGACCATTGATTAGTAGTTTGACTTGATGAGAATCATCCACAAAAGGCAAACTATTGCTAAAATAGTCATAGGACGTGCTCATACATAGTCTTTTAGTGAATAAAATCAGAGTAAATTGTCATTTTAGTCCCTGAGGTTTGGTCTAAATTGCCATTTTATTTCAAATAGTTTTTTTTCTCATCTGGGTTCCTGACATTTTTATTTTCTTGCCATTTTGATCACATTGCCTAACTTAGTCTAAAAATCTGGTTATAACCAGGGGTATTTTTGGCATAATTGTTGTGTAGTGATAACCAGGGGTAGTTTACAACATAATTTATAAACCTCATAATAATTTAATGCCAAAAATACCCCAGATTATAACCTGGTTTCTAGACTAAGTTAAGCAATGTGGTCAAAATGGCAAGAAAAAGGAAAAGTCAGAGACCTAAAGGAGAAAAAAAACTATTTGGACTAAAATAGCAATTTAGACAAAAACTCAGGGACTAAAATGACAATTTACTCATAAAATTATATATTCACAAAATTGGCCTATTGGGTATCGGATTTGTTGATGCATACATGTTCACTAAAAAAGATTTATTTAGATTAATGTTATAAATCTAAACATGCAAGTTAAATGTTAATTCTTAGAAACCTATAATTAGGGGCGGTCCTCCTGAGGGTGGGCGAGGAGAACCACTGGCCAGGGCCCGATATTTCAAAGGGGCACATTTAAAAAAAAAAACCTGATATGTATGTGTAATAGGGTATACCCATACAAACACCAACATAGGCCCACTTACAAAACTATTCTTATGGTTTAAATTAGTTATTAGCCCATTAGCATCAGATTTAGACCTTTAGTGAGCCCGATACCCAATTTCGTTAAGGCCTAAGGGCACGTTTTTTCGAGCTCTAACAGGGTATACGAATTCTCAGGACTGGCCCTACCTATACGCTTATTAAAATATGCCTTCCATTTGCCAAGATTAAGTCATAATTCAACAAGTGAAAGATGAAGCACAAAAATGATCAATGGATTTGAAGGGGTGATTCTCTATTTGGACTAGTGACATGATTTGTAAAAGTGATCACTATCATGCTTAGTGAGATGTCTGAGAGTGAATTGAATATAAACATTAATGGATAACACAGAGTGGACATAAGGTGTGTTTGTTAACATCCACCTGAACCACAATAAATCTTTATGCCTGTTGCTACAAGACTCATCACCTAGAGGCTAAAGTCTTTGAGTAGTGTAGGATTGGAATGGTCGCCTTCTAGTGGGGTGTCTCCGGCTAGTTAATTCGGGTTATTACGCCGAGTTACGGGTCACAAATGAGAGTAAAGAGATTGCAAAGTATAAAGAAAGAGTGAGTTGTGTAAGATGTCGTGTCTTACCTGTGCTGCAACTTGTATGTGTCGGCTGTCGCACATGTTTTGGATGGTTTCCTACCTTGTTCGTGTCTCCTCTTAGCCACGGCTCGTAGGCCCTTTTATACTTGGTTGTGGCTGGTGTTATATTCCACCATGAGTCATTCGAGCTACATCTCGTGTTGGTTGTTTTGGGTGGTACCCCATCAATGGGATTTGAATGTTTCTATACTTGTATTTATTTCTCTTTATACTTCTAGGCTTTGACTTAAGACTTCTTGTAGCATGGTTTCTGGTTCCCTACTCGTGCCGCGGGTTATGTATATTTTTCTTCTGGCCTTTGTGCCACAACTTATGTGTTTGTCCATATATTGAGCTGCGGCTCAATGCATAAGTTCCGACTTAGGAGTTTGTCCACTTGAGCCTATAGCTGGTATAGTTTTCAGGTTTTGTGTTTCTATCTTTGCACCATATGATCACTTCAAAGAAATCGAATTTTTGTAAACATAGAAAATACGCAAAGATTTGGAAACTCTTGTTGGTCTTGATAAAATGATTGCGTTGGTGAATGCATGTGAAAATGGAAACCATTTTTACAACTAGATGTAAGATGATTAACATTCATTATGTGCGACCATGACTAAAACAAACGTATTTTAAAGCCATGTGTAATGAGTATTATAAGGCTATGCGGTATGGACCCGTCCCCCCTCTCGTTCCCACCCGGCGACGCCAGCAACACCATACCCCCCCCCCTCGCGTCCCCGTCCTTTTTGTCGCTTTTTGGACGTTGGCGACGGAACCATTTGTGGGCCCCGGTTTCAAAAAGTTACCGTTTAAAAAACAAAAAAAATTAAAGTTTCCTTTTTCCAATAAAAAAACAAACGGTCATAATCATTCAAATATATATATTTCCTTTCCATTTTCACCTCCATTCACAAAATTAACCCCAAAATTTTATCTCTCTCACTTATTTTTAATAAATCTTCTTCCCACTTTTATAAACCTCATACTCTATCATGGAACCCTTCAACAACCCGAACAATCCGAAGAACCCGAACAATCCCAACAACCCGACCCAACCTAATGTTTTCTCGGTTCCGGCATATTATCTGACGCTAGAACCGAACCAATTCTCGCAATATTCATCAAATGCGTTTGCATCATTCCAACACTCGCCAAACCAATTCGCTCAATTCTCTCAAAATCAAGCCCTTCAACAAATGATGTTGCGGGGTGCTTATAATTTCCCACCGAACCCGAAACCACCCGTTCAACCCCAACCGATCCCGACGCAACCCTTTCAACAATCCGAACCCGACGACGATGTGGAGGTTGTTCCCGAAACCCAACCGGCTAAAGGAAAAGGAAAACGAAACAAAGGCAAGCAAGTGGTTGGTGAGCAATCGTCCAAACCGAAGTCGACTAAGTGGACGCCAATCGAAGAAGAAGCCTTAGCCAAGGCTTTCATAGCCACGTCTAACAACAAGACAAAAGGTTCATATTTTTTTTAAGGTTTATCTTTTTTTTAAGGTTTATACATTTTTTTTAAGTTTGTTTTTCTAAATTTTTTGTTAACAGTTTATAAGTTTTTAAAGTTTGTTTATTTTTTTTATTTAAATTTTTTGGTCAACAGTTTGGTTACTATGTTTGAACTTTTTTTATTTTTTTTAACAGTTTACATATTTTAATTGTTTGTTTAATTTGTTTAACTTTATATATTTTGTTTGTTTTATTATAGGTAATAACCAAACGGGTGACGGGTTTTGGTCCAAGGTTTTGGTGAAGTTCCTTGAACTTATGGACCAAGGCCCGTATCGTGATATCGACTCGATGTCGTCAAAGTGGCGGAAATTGAACTCGGCCGTCAATAGGTTTTGCGAGGAATATAATAAAATATATACAAGTGGGCGTCGTAGCGGCATGAGCGACGACGATGTTTTCAAAAAAAATATATAGAAATGGTGGAGAGGACTATGACTAGGACCATCCTCCCATACCCTCTAGTTTTGGGGGGAGGGACCATCCTTGGGAGGACTATGACGTGGCGCCTACGTGGCGGATGGTCCTCCAAGGGCGTGCAGTTGCGTCTCTGAGAATTCATATATATTGTTTGAGCTCAAAAAAATGTGTCCTTTCATAATGTTTTATTATTATTATTTTTAAATCAAACGGGTATTGGGCTTACTAAATCTAATGTCAACGGGCTAACTTCTAAACCATGAAAATTGTTTTATAAATGAGCTTATCTTAGAGTTGGTATCTAGTATGGGTATACTATTTAAAAAAAGAATTAACATATATTTGGGATTTTTAAAAAAAATGTACCCCTCGAAATCATTGACCCTATGCGGTGGTCCTCTCCTCACACCCTCATCACCGCTACAAAGGGCGTGAAAGGGCTTGATAACGCCCCCAACATCGTCCCCTGGGCGTTATAGGTGGATGACGAGAGATGGGCGTTTCTAGTATATCGCCCAATGAGAAGAATAAAATTTGAAAAATAGTGATTGAACAGGTATTAAGAAGCGTTAACTATTACATATTTTTTAAATGAGCGTTGTGATGCTAACGTGGCGAAAAATGCCCCTTAAAAGGCATTAACCATTAGGTCTAAAGCAAATGAAAAATCATAACCAATAACAAGAATTATATTAAATATATGTCGATATTTGTAAAATGAAAATAGATAATACGTCAAAATTTATTTAAAATAAATTTAAAAACTTAAAATATTATATAATTTCTTGTATTTAATGTAGACTTCTACATTTTCTACAGATGCTCAAAAAGCTCAATAAGAAATCTAGATGAAACTTTGAAAGCTTCAACTCGGCTTAATATATGTCTCAAATTATTTTAGCAGCCAGACTTGAAAATGAACTTAATAAAAACTAACTAGATGAAACTTTGAAAGCTTGAACTCGGCTTACTATATGTCTCAAATTATTTTAGCAGCCAGACTTGAAAATGAACTTAACAAAAACTAAACTAGGAAAGACATAAATGGGAGTTAAGCTCAACCATTTGCAATCGCTAGGCGCTAGTCGGTTGGTGGGGTCCGACTAGCGATTAATCGGGATTAACACAGATTAATTAGAATTAACCAGATTAAGATTTTATTATGTAATTATTAGTTATATATACATATACACATTTTTATACGTAGTTTTTTAAAGTAGACAAGTTTTAACTCCTAATTGGCCTATTTTTTAAGTAATTGGCAATAACTTATTTGTTTGAAATTTGGCTGAGATCTGGCCATAGTAGGACCGTCATTGATAGTTTAATGATTAATCCGCCATTAGTTGGTGAACCTTCGATTAGTGATTAATCGACGACTAATCAGAGACTAGTCGAGATTTTTACAACTATTACCATTTGCAATGCTAATGTAATTAGTCGGGAGGAAGAAAGGACTAAACATTGTAATAATTAAACAAACTATAAATAAAAATACTTTAATATTGTATGTAGAAACTAGAAAGTATGTTTGGTATTCAAATCAATCACATATGTAGACATCAACATGTTAATACCCTTTATTTAACTATGTTTTTATATTTAATTCATTCATTAGCGGAGGCAAATGACGGCACCAGTTAGAGTGGTGGAAACTCTTACGGTGGAGGAGAGGAGAGGAAGAGGCGGACCCAACATGACATGGGAAGAGCAGATTAGGCATGATTTACTAGAGTTGCATCTTTCCGAGGACATGGTCCAAGATAGGACTTCGTGGAGGCGTAGGATTAGAGTTAAGGACTTCTAGAGGATATTGCAGTAAGGTCTTCGGGGTATTTTAGGAACGTAGGTTTTTCTTATTCTTTAACTGACTTTACCAGCGATTGACTTCTTGTGTTTATGCCGAAATGAGGTTGTATGCTATTATACATGATTTACATTATACTGTGTCACTCTGATCACTTTCTTGGTATAGGTGACTGCTTTTTTTTCTATATTCTATTTGTCTATATTCTTTGACTTGATGTGTTGGTATGTTGTTCGTCTTGGAGCCGAGGGTCTCTTCTGGAAGCATCCTCTCTATCCCTAAGGATAGAGCCAAGGTCTGTCTACATCCCACCTTACCCAGACCCTATAAGTAGCTTTGCTATTTGTGGGATTTACTGGGTATGGTTGTTGTTGTTGTTGTTCATTAGCTTTATTACTAATTCAAATCAATCACATATGTAGACATCAACATGTTAATACCCTTTATTTAACTATGTTTTTATATTTAATTCGTTCATTAGCTTTATTACTAAAAGTGTAACTTTAATTATTTTAACCGGATGGGATCTCGGTAAAAAAGAGTTATTAGGGGCTCAAAGTAGTTTACTCGATAAAGAATGTGGCCTTCACGTGAAGTAGTGGCCGGTGTTAGATTATGATTGAACACGACAATCAACTTGTTCTAATTACAAATAAAATAATGATATGAACATATTCGACTTTGATAGTGTTATACTATTTAGATTGCTTTTAATAATGTGCAAAAAAATGAGTTGTCTATGAAATATTTATTTTAACTATATGATGATACCGACTTTAAATGTTAGTCAACTGTTATTTAGAAAAAAATGTAAGAAGATTCATCATCTCATTGCACGCATGTTATTATTAAAGCAATATATAAAGTATTTCCACATATTATTAGTAGTGTACATATGTTGATATGCACACATGAATGGTTAATAATATATCTAAAACCTCTACTGGTTAGTCGTTTTAATATATGCAATAGACTATCATTACACCACTTTCTATCATTGTAGTAATGCATTTAGAAATAATATGAAACCACGTATTAGTCTAAAAAGGCCAAATGATTAAAAGCTAGTGGATGGCACATTGGTTGAATTTTTTGGTTATGAGAAAACTGTTTGAAATTTCGTGTACTTTTGGAAAATAATTTTATCAATTCGTAGCAGAAACATGTACACGACACGAGGTTTGATTCTAGACTAATTCCACCAATGATCTCCTTTCAATCAAAATAGATTAAATAAAATTAAAGAATTGAGACAACCAAGAAAGGCACCTTGGTTCAATGAACTCGCTAGATGATCATTGACCACAAAATCTGATTTGTTCGTTTGGAACAATTTCAAACGAAAACATTAATCTAAAGAAAATAAAGTTCAAAACTTTACTTACTTTTTTACATAAACGAAGAAACTAAACCTGTAAGAGTTAGGATCAATTAGAGCTTCAAGAATTGATCCACCTCTTTGTTTTTCTTTTGCGACATCAACAATAAAATCCTTTATCGACCGCTATTCTCCGGAAAATATAAAGCGCCGTATATATTTTTGTTCCTTATGTTTCTTATGACTTTTGAAAGCATCCAGAACCACTTCCAAGATTGAACAAAAACCGTATATATATCAAAGAGACTTTTATTAAGATTTAATTAAACATACAACTAGTGTGAGGTTCATTGGGGAACACTAAAATTAATACTTAGTGTGTTAATTATCTATTAAGGAAACCCTAATTAAGGAACCCAAGTATTTCCGCATAAACCCTAAAATTTTTAGAACAATCGGAATCAGGATTAGGGCCCCTAAAACTCGGGGGGGGGGGGGGGGGTAAACCCTAATTGATAGTTATCATCAAAACTCGCTGTCTAAATTGAATTTATTAAAACTGTCGACTCACCTGAGCTAGTTGGACACGTACCTACCCTACCCTAAAAATGACATCCCAGGCGATACGCGGGAGGAGCCACGAATTCTTCCGCGACACGCGGGAGATACAAATTTTGGGTATAAATAGAGGGCCTTGGGACTTGAATTCTGCCACTGAAACGACGTCCAAATTCTCTGTAACCATCGAGTTATAGCGAATATCGTTCACAACACACACCGATCACGAAGTGCTGCCGCAATCAGGGTAATAACTCGATCGCTATTACGATTCAACGTCCGATCGATTATAACTATCCAACGATTGTCCGAGTGCTGCTCAAATTGAGCTTGTACTTTGATTATTCATCGTGATTTCGACTTGAATATTTGAGTGCTGTTCGAATTCGGACTATGCTCTGTTATTCGTTGTGAATCCGATTGAATTATTAAGTATCGCACTTGTTAATCGATGTGAAGGTTTGATCTCGTGAATTGACGTAACTGCTGAATTAGTTACTAACCCGGTTGTGTGTGTGTGTTATTATTTAAATTAGGTTAATCACAGGCAAATCAGTAGGCTTATATCTTGCTCGTTAAATCTGCAATGTGAGTCATTCTCTTTTTATCAAATGTTTTACAATACCTCAAATTTATTTTCAAAGTGTTATAATTACAGGGACTAAGTCGTGGATATCTTTATTTATTGGTTAGTGGGGTACTGTGCACATTACTATTTCTCCCAGTTAGGTTCATTGACCTACTAGGGAGGACCGTCACTATTAGAGTTCATTGACCTAATAGCGATATGACCATCGTCACCATTGTGACTTATCACCATTGTGACAGAAAGCCAGATAAAAATAAGATATAAACCATTGTAATCGCTCTTATGCTGTAATTTATAACTATGGGTCATTTCCTAAAACCTGAATGAACTCACTCAGTATTTCCCCGCTGACAAAACCTTTTTCAAACATGTTTCAGGTGATATGTTATGAGCAAAGAAAAGTGCCAGGAAGCACTACCAGCTTAGAAAAGTGGCTCAGTGTAAATAAATAAAGAATCATGTTTTGAAAATAAAGATTTCCCGGAGAAATCACATTATTGTAAATTATGGGATTTATCCCTCAGTTATAAAACGAGCAGTTTTAATAATAAAAGATCCTATTTAAAAAAAAAGACTTCCGCTGTCGCCTAAAATTTAAATACCGCAGGATTTCTGTCCCGCGGCTCCTGAAACGGGTCAAACCGGGTCGGGGGCCGTGACAGAAAAAGGTGGTATCAGAGCCACTTCTCAAGCCACTAATTTAAGCCAATTAAGTATTTAGAAAATACTTAATTTCCATTAATTGCTATCTGACTAATTATGTACAGTATGAGCAGATCTTTATATGCAAGTCAATGTAGCAAGTAATGCAAATTCTTAATAATTTGACTCAAGTATTAGTACCTTTATTATCTATAGTCTAGAATTCTTATCAAGAAAATCATAAACTTTATAAATAAAACCTCGTGTGATGTAAATTTCAGTTATTTCAATAGTACCCAGTAGGAACTAATATAAAAAAAAATTTCTATAAATTTTATGAATTCTGACTATGTCTATTTTGCTAAACAGCATGAGTAACTTGTCTGAGGCCCTTCAGAATTTAAATCTCTATCCAGTAAGAATAGAAGTTTCCAGAGATTTCAATAGATATATACCAGACATAGAAGAACCTATAGAATTCGATGCTTTACCTCTCGAGAAACCCAAGCCCAAGGAAATAGAAATTGGGGAAAGTTCTAGGCAAATTGAAAAGTTACCATCTCAGGAAGAGTTAGATTCTATAATGGCAAGCTATAATACTATTAAGCCTGTTAATGAAAATATTTTTAATCGCTCTCTTGAAACACAACTACCAATGAACTTAGAACCAGCTATTCCAAACCCTTCAATCCACTCGCAAATAGACGAATGGTTGACTAATGAAATACAGTTACAAAACAATCCCTATAAGCTTTTTCCTCAAGTCCCATCTAGAACCTTTACCAAATCCACCAATGAGTAATAAGAATATAACTGAACTCCGCCACTTTGACCAAAAACTAATGAATAATGGGAATAGGATCCAAGAGATTGGGAAACAGATCTCCTGGAAATATGATAAGAGGGAACACAGTTACTAGAATATCGTTGACAAAAGGATAGGGGATTTATGAAACTATTATTATGTAATAGTAATAGTAAAATCAGTATGTGTAAGATAAATAATAAAACGGTTGTATATAGAAGCATGAAATTTTAGAAAATTTACAAATTTTGTTCGTATACGTGATTATGTGCAATTAAGTGTGATATTGGATTATTTCTTGTATACTAATTATTTATCTATAAATTAGTTATCAAATGGAAAACGCTAATAATGAACCAGTTAATGATTCTGAGCAACAACCGGGGGATCAATATATGACTAGGCAGGATATAGAAAATATCGTTGCTCAAGGGATAGCCAACACTATTCCAACAATGATAGCTCAAGGGATAGCCAACGCTATTCCAGCAATCGTTGCTGCTGTTAAAAATCCAATAGAACCACAACAACTCGTTCCTAGCAAACGTATTTCTGAAGATAACTTCAGTAATAGCGTAAACGGAGGCAATGATCATGTTAATCATGACAATGAACCACAACAAGCGCCGCTCCCTAAGAAAATGAAAGTTGCAACGCCTGGTTGCACTTACAAAGAATTTCTTGCCTGTAAACCATCTGAGTTTGCAGGCAATGAAGGAGCGGCTGCGGAACTACGTTGGTTAGAGAAAACTGAGGCAGTAATTGCCATAAGTAAATGTGCTCAGGATGATCAAGTCATGTATGCGTCAAACCTTTTCAAAGAAGGGGCACTAGAATGGTGGAATACAGTGTTACAAGCAAAAGGAAGAAGGATGGCATATGCTATTAACTGGGAAGAATTTAAGAGCTTGGTAGAAAGAAAATTCTGTCCCGAATATGAAAAGGAACAAATGACAAACAAGTTTTTAACCCACCGAATGGTGGATGTAGATTGTCGAGGGTATACTTCGACCTTCTTCGAGTATGCTCGAGTAGTACCAACCCTGGCTTCGCCAGAGCCGGTACTTATTTCTCGATATATTTGGGGATTGATTTCTGAAATCCGTAACATCGTCAAGGCTGCGAAACCTCGCACGATTGATGATGCGGTGGATTTAGCCAATACTCTGACTGACGAACTAGTACGGACAAGAGAAGAAAATAGAAGGAAGGAAGTAGCCCAAAAGATTACCCAGGTAATCTGTTCGGATAACCATAACGATTTCAAGAAAGGAGGGAATGGCCAATCTTCCACTAGTCCATTTTGCAATTTTTGCAAAAGAAAGCATTTTGGAAGATGCAAAGGATACTGCAATTTTTGCAAAATTCTGGGGCATCAGGAAGAAGACTGCAGGAGGAAGAAATTTTCAGTTTGCTACAACTGTGGGGAAACAGGACATCTTAGGCCAAATTGTCCAAAACTAAACAAACCATCTGACACTAAAACCAAACCTGCAGAAGAAGCAAAAAGGAATGCAAGAGCCTTTCAATTGACTGCTCAGGAAGCAGCGCTCATTCCAGATGTAATAGCCGGTACGTCCTAGGTTACAACGTTTACACAAAAAGTATTATCTGACTCTGGTGCAAACCAAAGTTTTATAAATACTTTATTCTGTCAAACTCTTAATTTAGCATTAATCGAACTTAGGTAAATCTTTACAGTCGAAATAGGCAAAAAGGAAAATACAGAACTCTCAGGTCATATAATTCTTCGCTAATCTAATTCCTATGAAATTAGCCGAGTTTGATGTTGTGTTAGAAATGGATTGGTTAGTAAGCCAACCATGCTCGAATTCTCTGTAATAAGAACTTTATAGAAAATCCAGGCACCCGCCGGAGAAGTATTTATGATTACAGGAAATAAACTACGTAAGGTCACATGATGAATCATGAAGGTATTCACTTAGATCCTGCTAAGATAGCAGCAAATCACTAAAATGGAAGATTTCGCAAGCCCTAAATGGAAATTAGGAATCTTGTAAATTTAGCCAGATACTATAGGCAGTTTATTAAGGATTCTCTTAGATAGATATATCCCTAACTAAGTTAAAAGAGTTAATTCTAAATAAGAACTTAAACAAAAAGAAGCCTCTAGCATAAATTAACAAATATTCCAATCCTAGCCTTACCAGAAGGAACAGAAGATTTTAAAAGTATACGGTGATGCTTCAAAGCTAGAAATTGGATGTATGGTAATGCAACACAAAAAGGTAATTGTGTATGCATCAAGGCAATTGCAAAAGCACGAAGAAAGCCATACCACTTGTAAACTTAAAAATTAGAAGCCACAAGTTACCCTTAAGATTAGGAAACATTATCTAAGTAAGTTTACTATCCATATGGGTCATAAGAATTTAAGATACATATTGGAGCAACAAAAATTAAACATGAGGAAAAGGAAATCCTCAGTGACTACGACTGTGATATTCAGTATCACGAAGAAAAGGCTGAAGACGGTTAGAAGAATTATACAAATAATAAACAAGAGCCGTCGAAGTTCGAGTTGGAGACAAAATGCAATTGAAAGTATTTTCTTGGAAAGGAATTTATAAATTCGGTAAGAAAAGAAGCTAAGTCTAAGATACGTAGAACCATTCCCAGTGATCCAACGGATAGGACCAGTAGCTTATCGTTTACAACTACCAGAAGAATTAGCTGGAGTACATGATGTATTTCATGTATCCAATCTCAAGAAATGTTTATCAGACGAATTCCTGGTAGTACCTCTTCAAGATGTAGAGGTAAATAAAAAGCTGAATCTGTAGAGAAACCACTACAAATTGAAGATAGAAAGATCAAGTTTCTCAAAACCCAAACGATTAGTGTTAGTTCAAGTAAAGTGGGATTCAAAGATAGGACCCTAATACACTTGCAAACGGGAATCAGAAGAGAAGAGAAAGTATCCTCAACTATTCCAATAAATCTCGAGGACGAGATTTTTCTTAAGGTGGGGAGGATGTAACAACTCTCACAAAAATTAATACTTAGTGTGTTAATTATCTATTAAGGAAACCCTAATTAAGGAACCCAAGTATTTCCGCATAAACCCTAAAATTTTTAGAACAATCGGAATCAGGATTAGGGCCCCTAAAACTCGGGGGGGGGGGGGGGGGGGGGGGGGGGGGTAAACCCTAATTGATAGTTATCATCAAAACTCGCTATCTAAATTGAATTTATTAAAACTGTCGACTCACCTGAGCTAGTTGGACACGTACCTACCCTACCCTAAAAATGACATCCCAGGCGATACGCGGGAGGAGCCACGAATTCTTCCGCGACACGCGGGAGATACAAATTTTGGGTATAAATAGAGGGCCTTGGGACTTGAATTCTGCCACTGAAACGACGTCCAAATTCTCTGTAACCATCGAGTTATAGCGAATATCGTTCACAACACACACCGATCACGAAGTGCTGCCGCAATCAGGGTAATAACTCGATCGCTATTACGATTCAACGTCCGATCGATTATAACTATCCAACGATTGTCCGAGTGCTACTCAAATTGAGCTTGTACTTTGATTATTCATCGTGATTTCGACTTGAATATTTGAGTGCTGTTCGAATTCGGACTATGCTCTGTTATTCGTTGTGAATCCGATTGAATTATTAAGTATCGCACTTGTTAATCGATGTGAAGGTTTGATCTCGTGAATTGACGTAACTGCTGAATTAGTTACTAACCCGGTTGTGTGTGTGTGTTATTATTTAAATTAGGTTAATCACAGGCAAATCAGTAGGCTTATATCTTGCTCGTTAAATCTGCAATGTGAGTCATTCTCTTTTTATCAAATGTTTTACAATACCTCAAATTTATTTTCAAAGTGTTATAATTACAGGGACTAAGTCGTGGATATCTTGATTTATTGGTTAGTGGGGTACTGTGCACATATTACTATTTCTCCCAGTTAGGTTCATTGACCTACTAGGGAGGACCGTCACTATTAGAGTTCATTGACCTAATAGCGATATGACCATCGTCACCATTGTGACTTGTCACCATTGTGACAGAAAGCCAGATAAAAATAAGATATAAACCATTGTAATCGCTCTTATGCTGTAATTTATAACTATGGGTCATTTCCTAAAACCTGAATGAACTCACTCAGTATTTCCCCGCTGACAAAACCTTTTTCAAACATGTTTCAGGTGATATGTTATGAGCAAAGAAAAGTGCCAGGAAGCACTACCAGCTTAGAAAAGTGGCTCAGTGTAAATAAATAAAGAATCATGTTTTGAAAATAAAGATTTCCCGGAGAAATCACATTATTGTAAATTATGGGATTTATCCCTCAGTTATAAAACGAGCAGTTTTAATAATAAAAGATCCTATTTTTTTAAAAAAAAAGACTTCCGCTGTCGCCTAAAATTTAAATACCGCAGGATTTCTGTCCCGCGGCTCCTGAAACGGGTCAAACCGGGTCGGGGGCCGTGACAGTGGGTGCCTAGCTGCATCATATTGCCCCCAGTAAGGTATGACAAATTTATGTCAACAAATTCTTTGCACTAATGAATTCTTTGGTTATGCAAATACTATAGCCCTGGTTATCGACTCATTTATCTCTCTGTATTGAAAACTTGTTGAACATGAGACATGGATCCAATTCATTCTCATATATTATTCAATAACTTCTAATTTCGTTCCTGGTTTGAAGTGGTTTATCAAACTACTACTAGTTCGAGCGTGACCACGCGTTTAACACCAGTTCAAACCAACGAAAGGAGCCAGAGTGTTCCTCTCCTAAGGATACAACCATTCATTTAAGTTAGTTATAGTATGTACCGCAGGGCTAAGGACAACGTTAGATAGAATTGGATCCATGTCTCATGTTCTTTGAAACCTGTGGTTTATGTACAACGTTAGATAGAATCAAAGAACACCCATTCATTTAAATTAGTTCTAGTATGTACCACAGGTCTAAGGATACAATTATCGTACCTAGTCAAAATGTCTTTGACTAAGATCCATGAAGATCATTTTGAAACGAGTTACGCCCAATATGATTCAACTAATCATATCAGTGAATATGGTTCTCAACACTTTGAGTATCCATTATATGGATCAACCATCTAATTCACAATAGTCTTTTACCAGATTGGTTCTCATGGATCTGATAGACTACATACATTTTAGAATACAATATTCACAGATACATAACGTAATATTTTTTTAACACAGATATAACAGTTTAAAAGACATTCAACCATTAAATTCAAATCAACAAAAATACTGTTTACAATTCAAAATGCACCAAATTACAAAATTACAAAATCAGATCTACTGTCTAGCATATCTAAGACCAATACTATCATCATGCTTCTCGTGTCTCACTTGAGACATAGGCTTAGTAAACGCGTCCGCTAGATTCTGATCGGTATGAATTTTCTCTACTACAACGTCTCCTCTTCCCAAAACTTCCCGTATGTAGTGGAATTTTCTGAGAATATGCTTTGTGCTGTGATGCGACTTTGGTTCATTTGCCAGAGCAATTGCACCTGTATTGTTGCAAAATATATCGACATTTCTGTATGCTTGGTATAACTCCGAGATCAGCAGTGAATTTTTTTCATCCAAACAGCCTCCTTAGCAGCTTCTGAAGCCACTATATATTCTGATTCAATGGTCGACTGGGCCACCATGCTTTGCTTAGAACTCTTCCAAGTTATAGCACCACCATTTGAAGTAAAAACATAGCCTGTTTGAGATCGTGGATGTCACACCCCAATCGATGGCGGAAACATCAGAGTGAGACGAACGAGATTGCTCGAGACTTCATAACACTAAATGTGACAAGTATTTAATAAACAATTTCATTTCATCGCTAAATCAAGTACATTGTTTGAAATAGAAAACATCGAGTTTAAACAAAATAAATTACATTACAACAAGTATTAAAGTTTAAAGTGCGTTTCTAGGCATCCTACTAGAATCCATACATCGTCATCATCATCAAAACCCCGCAACACGTTTTAAAGTATAGTTTAATACCAAAGTATTGGCGAGTATACAAGTTTTGAGTACTAGCATATATGTATAAGAATTTGTCACACCCCGATTTTCACACGTTTCACTGGTGGGCCCGGTGGGGAGTATCGTGACGTAGTCGATGTCATCATGGTCAAACAACACAATATATAGATGCACAGCGGAAGCAAAAGACAAATATATTACATTCCGAATATAAAGTAATGTCAAAGTATTACATCGGAAAGTAAAGGATCCACAGGCGGATCTTAAAACATAAACATTGTTCAACAGACTTTAGACGCCTAGAACTTGAAAGATTCCTTATTAACGCCCTGAGCTTCTAGCCAATTACGTTCAGTACCTGTTACTTAACCTTTTTTGGAAAATACGTCAGTTTACACTGGTAAATACAATTAACCGACTCATTTGAAAAGGTTTAATAAAATTGATTTGAATGCACAAGGCACAACATATCTTTTATAACTTGGGACAATTATATTATAATCTTGTATACAAATTTACATGTTCGTTGTACGTTCAGGGCCCGATGTAGAAACCGAGTCAAGATTAACAGACACGCCACAAGTATAGGCCCACAAGAGAGTGAGATGCCGTTTCCCTTATGCATTGTCACGGGTATGCCTACACCTCGTGCATAAGACGTGGCCATTTTATAATACAATGATGTCAGGGATATCCGGGACATGGTCATTAACCCCTAAAGGCTTTTATTTCAAACAATTCAGATTAAAGCGGGTTACCTCAATAATTTAATCACAACACGACTAAACATTCAATACCCGACCAAGCGGTATTATTATAATACCGTATCCCAAGCCCGTATAGGGAAAATAAGTTAAAAGTATTTACCTGAGCTAGCAATGTAATTTACACTCAGCCGTATATTCTAGTCAGCAAGCACAAGTACTTCTACTGGGGCTCTCAATCTAGAACGAAGGTTTTTATTAACCTATTAGATTCCTAACGGGTCTTATTTAAGTCGTAACTTAGACCGGTTAGTTTTAAGGAAAGTTTTACGGTTTAAAATGCATGATTAAGCGAAGACCGGAATAGAATGTGATTTAGACCCGACAAGTTTGGAGACTTGTACAAAATGGGTAAACTAAACACATTCTGAATTTTGAGATAAAAACGACAAGGTTTGACCCGTTTCGGCTAATTTATGCAAACTAGTTACATAAACCGAACCGAACGCGTAAATAGCGTAACGGGTAACCGTAAGAGTCCTATACAGGTTTCCTAAGTCAATATGCTCTAAATATGTTGTGATATCCTTAGGATACCTTCCATTATGCCCAAAACGAGTTTAACCTCATAATACGCCCCTTAGGGGTATTTTGGTCATTTTAAAGATTATAAAAGAGGTTAATTATAGTTCTGAAACTCGGGTCTGAATACATCAGTAAAATAACTTATTTTAACAGGTTACATCAGTTGATGATGAGTCTTATGTGATAAAATGGTTTTAAACCCAAGCTATGCGTTTAATACACGTAAAAAGTTATTTTAAGCGATTTCCGAGTTATACCTGAAATCTGAGTTTTCTGATCAGATTAAAAAGTTCAAAATACTATATTTATTATATAAAATCAGTATCAATTGGATTGGTGTCAAAATACTATGTAAAACTCATTTTATACATAAAAAGGGTATAATCGGTATTTACCGAATTAAGGCGATAGCCTTAGGTTATGACCTGTTTAAAAATCTTTAAAAATCTCAGAATATTATATTACATTAGCGGATAAAAGGTTTGGTGTCAAAAATTGGGTTTAGATAGGCGTTATGCTAATTGCGCCGTTTAATTACTAAAAGGCGTTATAATTACGCTAATGAGCATAACTCCTAATCTAGACCTCCAACTGATGTGAAAATTTAGGGACAACTTTATAAATCAGTAATAAGGATTATTGTCATTTCACATTTCCAAAATTCCCGTTTTATGGTCACAAGGGTATATTGGTCAACATTAGGCAATTAACGGAAACGCGTAAACGAATGGGTCAAACAACGAACCAAGCCCAGAGGGTTATACCAACATGTAACCTGGTCCTAAGGAAGCCTTAAGGCATTTCTAAACCTATTTAATTCGGGTCAGAACTGAAGTCAAAGCAAAAGTCAAAGTTTTGCGACTTTCGGTTCCGAACCGGGTCTATACAGAAAATTGTCGGATCAAACAAGCTTAGATCAGTTCTTATACTTATTACCAAGTTATATGAGTGATAAAATAGGTTACACGCCTTCTACATTGTTAATTATGCGTTAAATTGAAGATTAGCATTCTATTGACTTTTTCTAGGCAACTTTGACCCGACATTTGATCAGCTTAGAATGGGAATCTGAGGGTGCCCTTTTAAGGGTTTAAAGCCCACATGATTACCAACTTATAACAACCTTTGGTTCGACTAAACACTGAACCATTAATGATTAATCGATAAGTCAAACCTTAATTACGACGGTTTGACTTCTAAGCTATAAACTAAGAAAAACTCAACTAAGAAAGGTTAAGCATACTTACTGAAGTCCTATGCACGATTAGTGATCACTTGAGTCTGCTTTGGAGCTCCAGAATTGATCAGAAATGTAGATAGAAGGTGTGGTTACAAAGTTGCAACACATGGCCCTTTTATAGTGCCTTAATCACCTTAGATCATTGACAAATTATGCTAGCAATGGCCATGGATGATTAACAAGTGTCCCTAAGGCCTAAGGATTTGTTTAGGCAGCTCTTGGAAGTGTTTAAGGGCAATATAAGTCGGTTAGAAGCTCAAACAGGCTGCTGCCTGTTAATTCTGTTACTGGGGGTCGGACGCGGCCCGCGTAAGATCATAACAACTCTTACGCGGCCCGCCTAGGCCTCGTTTTCAGGTTTAAAGGTTTCAAGTTGTTGCATATTTGTCTCTTGGCCTTTAGAAGGGTCAACCAAACTTATTTCTTGCATTATGGGCCCTCCATATTTACTCATAAGGGCCTCAAGACTTATACCTTCTTTGTTAAGTCCTTGGTCACTTCTTGTTAACCCGAAAAGTCATAATTTTCAACGTTAACGCTTTTAATCCCTCATATACGAACTTGATCATAACTTTTTCATATTATAACGAAACTTTATGAAATTTTTATCGTGCATTCTAGTGAGCATAATTTACTGTTACAAAGCTTCGGGTTTGCTAAAAGGTCACTCAGAGGTATAACTTAAACATGTTGACACATTTAACCCCTGTAGTTTGTAATCTCTCACTTTCTTCCACATTTAGTTCCGTATGATCCATGATTTATTCGTTTGAAGGCACGAGCATCGTGTAGGGTTACTGTAAAGTATATTTATCCCTTGTTGACATTTTGAACCCTTGAATTCACATATTTTCCATGTTTGTCAACTTTAGTCCCTCTAGAATATTCTTTCATACGTTCAAGCTCATGACACGTGTCAATACTTTATAGGACGTGAATTTTAGAGGTGTTACATCCTCACCCCCTTAAAAGAAATCTCGACCTAGAGATTTGTTAAAGTAAAGGGAGTATTTTCTGTCTTATATTAGGCTTAATCTTCCCCTGTACCTTTGAGCCTCTAAGGTACTCCAATTGACCTTTATAATAGGTACATGTATCTTTTGGAGCTTCTAATCCTGTCGATCCTTAATCGACACAGGTTGCTCATCATATCATAAATCTGTATATCATTATGTGATAGTGCTCTTCGACTTACTGGTGACACGTCCTTAAATCCTTAGTGTGGGCACAATGCGCGTTCTACCAAGCTCCTTAATTAGGTCTTAGCTCGTAAGCTATTTAATCTTGATACATTCGAATCTTTCGAATGATTCTATATATATTCAGAGCTTAACTAGCCTGAAAATTTAACAATTTGGCACACCCTTCCTGGGTGATATCTTTTGTTGAACCTTATTCCTTAACAAGAATTGAGGAGGTTTGCTATTTTCATTAATCCTTGATTTTTTTGCCGTATACTTGCATCTTACAGATGATTAGGGATTTGTATGACCTTATTCGTTGTTCCCAATGCAACTTTCAGATCCTGATAAGTGGACTTACCAATCTATTGTTCTAACCATAGATGTTTAGCATTTCATCTATACAAGGTCTCCAAAGGAGCAGCCTTGGTACTTATGTATCAACCATTATAGAAAAGCTTATCTTAAGGTGAGATGGTTATTCCAACCACTGCTTAATTAATTTTAAGGAATAGCTAATCCTTGTCGTTAGTCGAACAAATCGACGATCCTGGGCAGCTGATGGGAAATTCTTAATTGTTGCCTAAATGGGGTTGCGGTAATCATTGCATAAGCAAAATGATTCGTCTTTCTTAATTAATTATACCGAACTCTCAGAACTTTGAGTTAGGCTACATGAATCCTCTATTTCAAAACTAACTTAATCAGGGTTTTTGATTTTTCCAATAATGGTACTAGCTGTCTTGGAGATTTCATAATAATGCAGCCCTAAATGGGATATAATTATTAACTCTACTCGCCTCTCGGGAGGTAAACAGGGTAGTCTTAGGAGAAGATAATCAAGATACAAGGAGATTACAGAGATTTTCCAAATCTCAGGCTCTAGTTCATCCTTCCTTGCTTGTGTCAAATGAGTGACACATTTACGAGTCCACAGATTTAATCAAAGACACTTACTTGGAAAAATTTTCATTCTGGATATCTTCTTTGAATACCACTAGTTGACTTTAGTACCATATGACCATTTGAATATCCTTGCGGTTCCATGCATTAAACCTCCATACTGATCAGGCATGGAAGCAATCTATGGAACGTATTAGGATACATCAATCCTCATATGGCGCTTTCGTCATACCACTTGGTATTCGTAATCAATAGAGATCAAGGGATATCAGTTTCATATGATGATGTACTTTATCTGGAGAGAGGGTACATTAGGACTTTATGGTTGTAGATCTCTGGCAGGAATAGAAGAAATAGTTCCTGTGATTTTTCTACCTGTAAGTTTTACCTTACACTTAATATACGTTTTAAAAGCTTGCTATACTTATAGTTTATGAAGGATTTATTGGTATCCGAACCAAAATAAAAATTCTTAGCATGTAAATCTCTGATAAAATGTCAAGGAATGTACCTGAGGCCATTATTTATGAACTAGCTCAGGTATTTTAGGCGCTTTCCTTCTTAGGATTTCCTTCCTTAGCCGCATTTCCTTTGACAGATTTAGGGCACGTGGTCTTAATGTGGCCTTTCTCATTACAGCCGAAACAGACTGCATTCTTCATGTCCTTGCAGTCCAACGTTTTATGTTCCTTTGATTTGCAGATCCCACAAGCCATTGGCTGCGATTGGGATTTTGGTTCGAACCTGCACTTCCCGTAATGGCGCTTTTTGCAGGTCTTACATACTGGTTTCTGGTTGGACTTTTGTTTGTTCTTCTTCATAGAGCTCTGGGAGTTATTTTCCTCCCTTTTCCTTTTTAGCTCATCTTTTGCATTTGAGGCATGAACAAGATCCTCCATATGAGTAAGGAAATGTGGTCCTAGATAAAATTTGGAGCGAGTAGCATGGGGCTCCTTGAACTTTTTCACAGCCTTCTTCACAGCCTTCCCAACAGCTGTGTCTATCATAGTTTGAAGAACACCTTCAGAAATTCTAAGGCTCACAATCGTAGCATCATTGGCATGTGTCGCATCATTCGTAACATGATCAACGGCTGTCTTATCTGGGTTTGCCATACTCGATATTGGTTCCTAACACCAATAAAACAATTTCTTAGTTGCAATCCGACAACTGATATTCTTCATCCTGGTGGCCTTAACATATACTAACCATGGTATCTATAGACCATACAGGCTAATATAGTACTAACATTCTTAGTGAATGTTATTTAATATATATTCATTATGTTTAGCCTAGGTCACGAAAGACCATCAATGGCATTTTAAGGTTTGGACCTAATTCATCATCTTTTTGACAGGGGATCAAAATGTCACATATGTCATCATTATATTGATGAATTTTAGATAGCTTGAAAGCTTGCCATAAGGATATCAGAAAAGAGTGATTCCTAATAGATACAAAATATCAATCTAAGATTTGTTGGAGCGTTTTATCGAGTATCATCGGTCAATTTCCACCTCGCATTAAATGACTGGAGTCCTAAACAGGCGGAGACAACAGTTCTCAACATTTATCATTCATTATAGAATCATATGTGCCAGCATCAAATAAATTTCTGCATAAACTGCTTGATAAGGAAAGGTACCTACTATATATTTATCATTCTGCACCATCTCCTGGGCGTTCATCCTGAAGACTCATGCGTTTGTTCTCTTGGCGTCTTCGGGCTTCTTCTGATTTCTAGGGCAGTTAGTCTTGATATGCCCCTTTTCGTTGCAACCGTAGCAGGTTGCGTCCTTCAACTCCTTGCATTCCAAGGTTTTATGTTCCTTAGACTTGCAAATCCCACAAGGTAGAGGCTGAGATTCAAATCCGCATTTCCCGAGGTGGTATTTCCTACAGGTTTCGCACCTGGTCTTCTCACCCGACTGCTGGCTGTCTTTCTTAAACCCGGAACTCTTCTTATCCTCTGAGTTCCTCTTTGTCTTCTTATCGGAGCGATGAGAATCCTCATCCTCTCTTGTACGCTTTCCATCTTCAGAGGCTTTGGCAACCTTGTTTCCGACTACATCGAGTGTAAGAGATAGCGACAGGTCTGCCGCTGACCTGAACGTAGTAGGTCTCGATGCTTTCACACTTGCCTTTATTTCTGTGGCTAGACCCCCAATAAAGCGAGCTATACGCTTTGGTTCCGGCGTGATTAAGTAAGGAACCAATCGAGACATAGTATTGAAACTTGTAAGGTATGCTTGACAATCTAAGTTCTCCATGACTAATGTCAAGAATTCAGTCTCAATTTTCTCAACTTCATGTTGAGGACAGTAACTTTCTTTGATAAGAGCAACGAACTGATCCCAAGTCAAGTTGTACAAAGGGATCTTCCCTGTAGCTTGGATCAGTGACCTCCACCAAGCTAGGGCTTCTCCTTTAAAAGATTGTGAAACAAACTTCACAATGTCTTGCTCTGCACATCCACTAATGTTTACAACGGTGTCCATCTCATCGAGCCACGTCATGGAATCGATGGCTCCTTTTTCTCCTGTAAAGTCTCTGGGCTTGCAGGAGACAAAATATTTATATGAGAAGGTCTTAACTGGTGCCTCTTGATGAAGCACCACCTGTCTAGACGGAACACTCCTTTGATTTGACGAATTACGAACATCGTCTTCCTTTGACTCGTGTGATTTAGAAAGGGGCTCACTACGAGCCACAGATAAAGTCTTAGAGTGTGTACCACTTGATTCATCATACTGTCTGTCGGAGCTCGAGTAACGGCGTTATCTATTAATGACTGCAGTTCCGTACCAGTTATATTAACTCTGGTAGCATCATTATTCTCCCTTGGGTGGCTGTTGACCTCATCCGATCCAGCCATGTAGCTAGATTGCTATGTAAACATTGACGATAATTCATTCAGATGTTATTATGGATTCATCATTTTCGACGATTCATCAACCATGGTAATATAAACCATATTGTTTAATTTGTTAGTTATATTTAATTAGTATTTTCATTAAAATTTATCCTAGTTATAAAACATTAAGGATATTAGAGTGGCGCAAAGGCCTAGTCACAAAGACTGTTTTAATTTATAAGCCATGATTTCAAAGAATCGAGGCATTAAGGTTTGAACATATTTTATTACCTTTTCTTGACAGAGAGTCAAAGACTTCAACTGTCTTTTGTCCCTTAGGACAATCAGTATGGCCCGTAGGCATTTCATCACTTATGGATGTTTATAATATGATCATCTTCATTTGATGATATTAGTCGAGATCGCACTGATCATACAAACTATTATGCTTGGACGTAGTCCAACATCTTTAGACGGGGGTCAAAGACCACCACTGACGTTGTCTTATCGGACAACAGGTTTGGCCCGTAGGCACTTCATCACTAATGGATGTTTATAATATGATCATCTTCATTTGATGATTTAAGCCATGATTTCTATATCACTAGGCGAGATAAGGGTTTGGAATTTCCCAATATAAAGATGACAAGTGTGATTTTATCGCATCACTGTTGTCGGGAGTGTTGACATGTTTACGGGTGTTAACAAGAATCTGAATCTCTTTTAAACAGGTTTTTACCATCATAGTAGGTCTTTAATGACGTTCAAGCTAGGTTTTACCCTTTAAGATTCTTTCGATATATATCTACTGGTAGATCAATTATGGAAAGGAATAATAATTTGATTTATTTCATATATTATTTTCATAAAATGATAAAAATGGAATTCAGATAAAATATTCAAATGATTTTAAAAGGAGTATATAATTTCCCTAAACGGGACTTGAAAGGAATGACGTTGTCCACGAAGGGACTAAAAGATAAACATGTTCTTATAAGGACTTATTAAAGATACGATCTTCAGCAAAAGGAGTTTTCACTTTATCTCTGAATGTTTTCTCCCTGGATGTACGTTTTATCCTAGTCGCGGTACGAAGCTCAGCATTTCAAGGCTCCGGATGAGGAGAAATTCTAATATAGCTTCTTTGCTTGGCGACGTATCCCATATCTAAAAAATTGAAGCAAAAATTTCCAGATTAGGATTGAGAGTATTCCTATGTTAAGTCTAGACTCAGAAGTTTTTAAGGAATGTGCTACTGTGTCATTGAGATTAAACACAAAAAGGCTAGTATTTAATTCACTCAATGTTGGCTCTGATACCAACCTGTCACACCCCGATTTTCACACGTTTCACCGGTGGGCCTGGTGGGGAGTATCGTGACATAGTCGATGTCATCATGGTCAAACAACACAATATATAAATGCACAGCGGAAGCAAAAGATAAATATATTACATTCCGAATATAAAGTAATTTCAAAGTATTACATCGGAAAGTAAAGGATCCACAGGCGGATCTTAAAACATAAACATTGTTCAACAGACTTTAGACGCCTAGAACTTGCAAGATTCCTTATTAACGCCCTGAGCTTCCAGCCAATTACGTTCAGTACCTGTCACTTAACCTTTTTGGAAAATACGTCAGTTTACACTGGGAAATACAATTAACCGACTCATTTGAAAAGGTTTAATAAAATTGATTTGAATGCACAAGGCACAACATATCTTTTATAACTTGGGACAATTATATTATAATCTTGTATACAGATTTACATGTTCGTTGTACGTTCAGGGCCCGATGTAGAAACCGAGTCAAGATTAACAGACACGCCACAAGTATAGGCCCATAAGAGAGTGAGATACCGTTTCCCTTATGCACTGTCAGCGGTGTGCCTACACCTCGTGCATAAGACGTGGCCATTTTATAATACAATGATGTCAGGGATATCCGAGACATGGTCATTAACCCCTAAAGGCTTTTATTTCAAACAATACAGATTAAAGCGGGTTACCTCAATAATTTAATCACAATACGACTAAACATTCAATACCCGACCAAGCGGTATTATTATAATACCGTATCCCAAGCCCGTATAGGGAAAATAAGTTAAAAGTATTTACCTGAGCTAGCAATGTAATTTATACTCAGCCGTATATTCTAGTCAGCAAGCACAAGTACTTCTACTGGGGCTCTCAATCTGGAACGAAGGTTTTTATTAACCTATTAGATTCCTAACGGGTCTTATTTAAGTCGTAACTTAGACCGGTTAGTTTTAAGGAAAGTTTTACGGTTTAAAACGCATGATTAAGCGAAGACCGGAATAGAATGTGATTTAGACCCAACAAGTTTGGAGACTTGTACAAAATGGGTAAACTAAACACATTCTGAATTTTGAGATAAAAACGACAAGGTTTGACCCGTTTCGGCTAATTTATGCAAACTAGTTACATAAACCGAACCGAACGCGTAAATAGCGTAACGGGTAACCGTAAGAGTCCTATACAGGTTTCCTAAGTCAATATGCTCTAAATATGTTGTGATATCCTTAGGATACCTTCCATTATGCCCAAAACGAGTTTAACCTCATAATACGCCCCTTAGGGGTATTTTGGTTATTTTAAAGATTATAAAAGAGGTTAATTATAGTTCTGAAACTCGGGTCTGAATACATCAGTAAAATAACTTATTTTAACAGGTTACATCAGTTGATGATGAGTCTTATGTGACAAAATGGTTTTAAACCCAAGCTATGCGTTTAATACGCGTAAAAAGTCATTTTAAACGATTTCCGAGTTATACCGGAAATCTGAGTTTTCTGATCAGATTATAAAGTTCAAAATACTACATTTATTATATAAAATCAATATCAATTGGATTGGTGTCAAAATACTATGTAAAACTCATTTTATACATAAAAAGGGTATAATCGGTATTTACCGAATTAAGGCGATAGCCTTAGGTTATGATCAGTTTAAAAATAATTAAAAATCTAAAAAAATCTCAGAATATTATATTACATCAGGGGGTAAAAGGTTTAGTGTCAAAAATTGGGTTTAGATAGGCGTTATGCTAATTGCGCCGTTTAATTACTAAAAGGCTTTATAATTACGCTAATGAGCATAACTCCTAATCTAGACCTCCAACTGATGTGAAAATTTAGGGACAACTTTATAAATCAGTAATAAGGATTATTGTCCTTTCACATTTCCAAAATTCCCGTTTTATGGTCACAAGGGCATATTGGTCAACATTAGGCAATTAACGGAAATGCGTAAACGAATGGGGCAAACAACGAACCAAGCCCAGAGGGTTATACCAACATGTAACCTGGTCCTAAGGATGCCTTAAGGCATTTCTAAACCTATTTAATTCGGGTCAGAACTGAAGTCAAAGCAAAAGTCAAAGTTTTGCGACTTTCGGTTCTGAACCGGGTCTATACAGAAAATTGTCGGATCAAACAAGCTTATATCAGTTCTTATACTTATTACCAAGTTATATGAGTGATAAAATAGGTTACACGCCTTCTACATTGTTAATTATGCGTTAAATCGAAGATTAGCATTCTGTTGACTTTTTCTAGGCAACTTTGACCCGACATTTGATCTACTTAGAATGGGAATCTGAGGGTGCCCTTTTAAGGGTTTAAAGCCCACATGATTACCAACTTATAACTACCTTTGGTTCGACTAAACACTAAACCATTAATGATTAATCGATATGTCAAACCTTAATTACGACGGTTTGACTTCTAAGCTATAAACTAAGAAAAACTCAACTAAGAAAGGTTAAGCATACTTACTGAAGTCCTATGCACGATTAGTGATCACTTGAGTCTGCTTTGGAGCTCCAGAATTGATCAGAAATGTAGATAGAAGGTGTGGTTACAAAGTTGCAACACAAGGCCCTTTTATAGTGCCTTAACCACCTTAGATCATTGACAAATCATGCTAGCAATGGCCATGGATGATTAACAAGTGTCCCTAAGGCCTAAGGATTTGTTTAGGCAGCTCTTGGAAGTGTTTAAGGGCAATATAAGTCAGTTAGAAGCTCAAACAGGCTGCTGCCTGTTAATTCTGTTACTGGGGGTCGGACGCGACCCGCGTAAGATCATAACAACTCTTACGCGGCACGCCTAGGCCTCGTTTTCAGGTTTAAAGGTTTCAAGTTGTTACATATTTGTCTCTTGGCCTTTCGAAGGGTCAACCAAACTTATTTCTTGCATTATGGGCCCTCCATATTTACTCATAATGGCCTCAAGATTTATACCCTCTTTGTTAAGTCCTTGATCACTTCTTGTTAACCCGAAAAGTCATAATTTTCAACGTTAACGCTTTTAATCCCTCATATACGAACTTGATCGTAACTTTTTCATATTATAACGAAACTTTATGAAATTTTTATCGTGCATTCTAGTGAGCATAATTTACCGTTACAAAGCTTCGGGTTTGCTAAAAGGTCACTCAGAGGTATAACTTAAATATGTTGACACATTTAACCCATGTAGTTTGTAATCTCTCACTTTCTTCCACATTTAGTTCCGTATGATCCATGATTTATTCGTTTGAAGGCACGAGCATCGTGTAGGGTTACTGTAAAGTATATTTATCCCTTGTTGACATTTTGAACCCTTGAATTCACATATTTTCCATGTTTGTCAACTTTAGTCCTTCTAGAATATTCTTTCATACGTTCAAGCTCATGACACGTGTCAATACTTTATAGGACGTGAATTTTCGAGGTGTTACATCTGAACAATCCACATGATAAAAATAATGAAAGAGATAAATGTAAACATGGCATGCAATTATACAAGTCAATCCTCTAATTACCGCAAGTATTAAAGACTTAACATAACCACAAGACTACGGGCGGTGCGTTACTCCTATAGCGTTATACATGTTAAGGGGAGGCTTGTACGAAGTTAATGACAAGTAAATCGCACAAAAGAATCATCCAAGTATACAAATCAAGTATCACGTATTTAAGCATGCATGATTGGATTTTTGTGTTTGTGATTTAAGCATAAAGTATGATTTCGTTTGTTTAAATAGTGTAACGTATTGCATCCAAAAGTGTAAAAGTAAAAGGGGTCATGTATACTCACAATTTTGCAAAGCTTTCTGATTATCCGTGAGTGACGAGTTGTTTGAAAATGGGGAATCGAAGGTAAGGTCATACGGTGTTTATGGAGTGGTTAGATTTGGGATTTAGAATTCAAATACAAAAGTATGTATACATAAAAGTATATCTAGTCTAAGTACTCGTTTTGACACTAAGTTGTATGTGATTTCATGGGTCCTAGTTTGCCCATTAGAATCAACAACGAGAGACTTAGAATCATAGATAAAGTAGCCTAGGTTCATGATGAATAATCATTACCCGGTTATCATCATGAGTTCGGCCATGTTCATATATATATATATATATATATATATATATAGACTTGATTAGAAGCAAGGTAGGTACAACATTGCATAAGAAATCATAAGTTTTATAAAGTTAACAAAATAATATTCCAAAACAGAAAGTTTGGACCTCAAAATGGTGATGTTCCACCTTAGTTTGCCATGGTAAACTTGTGGATACACACCTAGAGGTGTTCCAAGCCTTGTAATGGAAGAAAAGATGAAGAAAAGATGATAAAAAGTGAGAAAAGTGCTCACTTTGGTACTTAGAATAATATGCCACAACTTGTATTTTCAGCTAAATAGAGAGCATTTTGAGAGTGTAAATGAGTTGGGAAAGTGGAAATGGGAGGTAGGAAGCTTGTTTATATAGTGGTGGATTAGGGTTGAGAGTTTAATGAGGTTTAAAAAAATGGGGAAGAAAAAGGTGGGAAAAGATGGCTAATCCGTGAAAGGAAAACAACATTCTATGGATTAAGGGGTTTCATGGGCCGCGATAGGTAAGGCTTAGGGTATCGCGCCCCCTGGCATCCTATTTTATCAGCCCCAAGTTTGATTTATTGCATTTTGGCCCCTGAACTTTGATATTCTTATTATTTTAAGCCATAACTTCCATTTTTAGCACATTTTCAAGTACAAAACATGTATGCAACCATAATTTGAGTGTCGTGAATGCATGTATAAGTATTTGCACGTATAAAGAGTATCGAAACACGTATTTAAACGACTGATTGTATAAGTATAAAGAACGAATTTCATTATGATCAATTCTCGGATTACAAGGCTGGAAATGAAATACGATTACAAAGAGAATAAAAGTTTTCAAAAATAAAAATAGGATTACACTTTCTAAATAAGGAAAGTATGAAATGCGAAGCGTTACAGTCTCCCCTACTTTAGGAAATTTCGTCCCGAAATTTATTCAAGAGGAAGACTTTGGAAAAAGGCATTTTGGTTAAAACTTTTGGTTAAAATCGAAATTTAAAGTTTAAAGTCTATGAGGAGTCTATGTATAGGCGTGTTAGAATGCAAGAAAAATTCTTGAGGGATGAAAATGTAGGTTTGTAAAAGTAGTTCGTTTGACTAAGGTGATTTGAGGCACCCATCATAAGTATGGGTAAAACGTGCATGTGTGTGTAGGCAAAGTGAGTTTGACTAAGTTTGAATAACTCGATGGGGGAAGTATTAAAAAAAGTTACCTAAGAAGAAAAGCTTTCGTATAAGATAGAATGTGTTTTGATGAAAAGTGCGGCTCGCACCATAGGTTGTGAGAAAATCTCGTCGGTTCTAAGGCGTATTAGTAAAATTATACGTTTGTAGAAAATTGTTTATTGGTGAGAAGCTGGAATGATAGGTATTTATGAAAAAGGTTTTTGGTGGTAATGGGTCGACTAAGTAAAGTTTGCGAAATAAAAAATGGAGGATAGCTTTAAAAAGTAGAGAAATATTTTAAGGGATGGTACGTTAGGCCGATTTATTGTAAATAAGATTTGGATAAGATGTCAAAGGAATAATCAGGAATGATCGCGGTGTGAGAGTGAACGAGCGATTTGGTAGATGGGTGTATGATCATAGGATACGATGCGAATATGAAGCGTTTGAGAAAAGCTAGTGATAACTATAGCTGTTGCGGTTAATAATTTTGAGGATGAGGTTTCGTCATGGATAATCGGATATCGCGCATTTAGCAGTGCGTTTGTGAGTTCTAAAGTTTGTGTAATTGCGTTAAAATAAGGTCTGGGAAAGCACCGAATTTCTCATGGCATGTTTTACGTAAGTTTGGTATTATGGTAAAAACACTTATATATAGGATGTACAGCGGTGTATCCACCATGTTCTAACCATGTTACGTTCGTTTCGTTATTCGGTGCCATGTTACGTTCCGTGTCTTATGATACACAATAGAACACCCTATGGTTTTCATGCGCCTACCACTATAATCCCGTGTGCACCCACGATTATATTGGTCATTGCATGATCCGCATAGTTTGTACTAGTAGTGCATGAGTCAGGGTACTTAGTAACATTAAAAGTGAGAATGTGTGCGTGTAATAGCGTATGGAAATTAAGCATGATTATATTTGAGTATGTATGTGATCAACGTAAGAGAACCACTTGGGTTATGCTCACGTATAGGTGCAAATGTATGAGTATGAGTATGATTGATGACAACTGCGTATATGGTATAGATTGAAACATAACGAATTTAAGCATATAAAATGATCAAGAAATTTTGAGTGTGTAAAAACGAAGTGTAATGATAATATGTGTGAGATTGCCAGAAAATATTGACTAAAACGTGTACGATGATATGCATGTGTAGTTGTTTGAGCAAATCGTTGAGTTTATTGAATCAAAATGGATTGAGTTTTTCGGGAGTGGAGGATTAGATTTGTGAATGTCAAGAGAATATAAAGTATCCATTTGTTATGCGAGATGTATTTTGTAAGAAGAAAATGATACTTTTGTTTAAAAAAGAATGGGATTTACGTATGTCGTAGATTGTCTGCTCTCATGAAGTCTCCTTGCCCACGTATTTGCATTTAGAACTGTGTATTAGCGGTGTCTAAAAAGATTTTTGAAAACAGTGAGCTTACTTCATTTAAAGTATCTTGTATAAAAAAATAAGAAAAATTGTATTTCGAATATTCTCATGAAAACTTCGGTTGTGAATAGAATTTTAGCAAAATGAACTTATAGATAGTCGAACTTCGTTGGCATGGTCGTGTTGGTGTAGGGTTACTATATCTAGCGTATGTTTCAGGAGTTAGTTTGGCCGGTAAGATGATTGTGGTAGGTTGATTGAACGGTAGGTTGATGGTAAAGTGTCGGGTTCCGACTAAATACCTATATGTATGATGCTTGGTGTTTAACGGTATGGTGTGTGATGGATTACCGGTCATGGGTATTGGAAGGTTCGCTAGGTATGGCTTGTATCGGGTTTCTTGTGTTATGAGTACAGGCGAGGGTGGTAAGATTTTTTTTTTTCTTGTGCTAAGGTATCGATGGATTTTCTGGTAGGAGAGCTAGTACTAAGTTAGGATATGTTGTTGAAAATCGAAGTCTCGAGGGTGTATGGATAGGCCATTTGCATTTGTTGGTTAGGTTATCTATGAACTAATTAGGTTTTACCATCTAAGCGAGGTTAACGAAGCGATATCTATATGGTTTTATACATATGCGAGAGAAAGTTTTGTTTGGTTCCCTATTGGGAATAAAATGTCTTTAGTATAATGTGAGCATGTTTTAGTGATTAGATCGAGTATGAAGTTCGTGGGCAAGAGATTCATTAGACCAATTAGGTTGATAGGTAGCATTTCATAAAATTTTGAAAATCGGGTAATAAAGCATTTAACGTGTGATTTACGTAAAATATAGGTTGTAAGAAATACGCTTGATAAAACAATGAGGTTTGAGATTTTTGCATAAGAAGAAATTTGACAAATGATAAAAGGTTTAAGTATAAGACTTGATAGTGTGGTTGGCATGATAAAGTTTCTTTGGAAAAAAGAGAGTTGGTAACCATCACCGAGGTAAGAGAATCACCCCTAGCCCGTTGGTGAGGTCGTTTTAAGAAGGGAAGGAGAGGATCTAATCGTCAAGGTAAGGGAATCACTCCTATCTTGATGATATGCCTCTATTTTGATATTATGAGTAGTGTGAATCTTGTTGGTGACGTTTTGAAATCATGCATGTAAATAACATATAGGTATAAGAAAAGGGTTAGTAAGATGTGTGTGTAACCATTTTGAAAATAATTTGAATTCTGAAAAGGAAAAGTTTGGATCGTGATGAGCGTAAAATTGATACTAGTAAAATGGCGGTTTGATTAAAACTTGGATTGTTCCGAAACATAACTTTGACTAACCAAAGTGTTCGGAAGTTCTTTTGAGTTTGGGAAGCATGCTTTAGCCTAATAGGTAGAATACTTTCGCCGAAATTTCGGTTAACGGTATTCACCCTTCCGGTTACTACATGTCCCTAATCAATCGAAAGTTCGAGACTTGGCGGGATTTTGAAAGTCGAGGAGTGGGACTAGTTGACAAGATGCGGGTTTCACCCCTAACTTGACAACCTTATAACTTAAGTGTGATTAGTACTCGTCGGGTCAAGAAATTTATTTTCGGCACATTGACGAGGGTCCACTAGAGTTTGAATTAGAAAATTTCCATCGAGGTGAGGATTTCACTCCTAACTTGATGGCGAAATTCTGTGCAAAAACGAAAGTTGCCTTAGGATAGGCATATGTTTTGAAATAGGAAAATAGATATGAGCACATAAAAGACACTTCAAGAATTTAGCACATATATCAAGTATGGTCAAAGTTTGGTACTTACTATAGACTAGGTCGAACACGACAATTCTACCTAATTCCCTATAGTTATGGCTCTAATACCGATCTATCACACCCCAATCGATGGCAGAAACATCAGAGTGAGACAAACGAGATTGCTCGAGACTTCATAACACTAAATGTGACAAGTATTTAATAAACAATTTCATTTTATTGCTAAATCAAGTACATTGTTTAAAATAGAATACATCGAGTTTGAAACAGAATAAATTACATTACAACAAGTATTAAAGTTTAAAGTGCGTTTCTAGGCATCCTACTAGATTCCATGCATCGTCATCATCATCAAATTCCTGCAACACGTTTTAAAGTATAGTTTAGTACCAAAGTATTGGCGAGTATACAACTTTTGAGTACTAGCATATATGTATAAGAATTTGAACAATCCACATGACAAAAATAATGAAAGAGATTAATGTAAACATGGCATGCAATCATACAAGTCAATCCTCTGATTACCGCAAGTATTAAAGACTTAACATGACCACAAGACTACAGGTGGTGTGTTACTCCTATAGCGTTATACATGTTAAGGGGAGGCTCGTACGAATTTATTGACAATTAAATCGCACGAAAGAATCATCCAAGTATACAAATCAAGTATCACGTATTTAAGCATGTATGATTGGATTGTTTGTGTTTGTGATTTAAGCATAAAGCATGATTTCGTGTGTTTAAATATTATAACGTATTGCACCCAAAAGTGTAAAAGGAAAAGAGGTCATGTATACTCACAATTTTTCAAAGCTTTCCGATTATCCGTGAGTGACGAGTTGTTTGAAAATAGGGAATCGAAGGTATGGTCATACGGTGTTTATGGAGTGGTTAGATTCGTGATTTAGAATTCAAGTACAAAAGTATGTATGCATAAAAGTATATCTAGTCTAAGTACTCGTTTTGACACTAAGTTGGATGTGATTTCATGGGTCCTAGTTTGCCCATTAGAATCAACAACGAGAGACTTAAAATCATAGATAAAGTAGCCTAGGTTCATGACGAATAATCATAACCCGATTATCATCATGAGTTCTGCCATGTTCATATATATAAGCTGCCACAACTTATATCTCTAGCTAAATTAAGAGCATTTTGAGAGTGTAAGTGAGTTGGGAAAGTGGAAATGGGAGATAGAAAGCTTGTTTATATAGTGGTGGATTAGGGTTGAGAGTTTAATGAGGTTTAAAGGTGATTGGGGAAGAAAAAGGTGGGAAAAGATGACTAATCCGTGAAAGGAAAACAACATTTTGCGGATTAAGGGGTTTCATGGGCCGCGATAGGTAAGGCTTAGGCTATCGCGCCCCGTGGTATCCCATTTTATCAGCCCCAAGTTTGATTTATTGCATTTTTGCCCCTGAACTTTGATATTATTATTATTATTTTAAGCCATAACTTCCATTTTAAGCACATTTTCAAGTATGTAACATGTATGCAACCATAATTTGAGTGTCGTGAATGAATGTATAAGTATTTGCCCGTATAAAGTGTATCGAAATACGTATTTAAACGACTGATTGTATAAGTATAAAGAACGAATTTCATTATAATCAATTCTCGGATTACAAGGCTGGAATAAAAATATGATTACAAAGAGAATAAAAGTTTTCAAAAATAAAAATAGGATTACACTTTCTAAATAAGGAAAGTACAAAATGTGAAGCGTTACAGTAAATCGTCACGATCTGTTTGGAAGCTTTCATCAGTGTAACACTTTACATTCATCTCTTCTTCCAAACCACCATCAGAAACATATCCTTTGTTCTTTTTAAGTACTTTAGGATATTTTTCACAACAATCTAGTGACTTTTACTAGGATTCTGTTGATATCTGCTAGTCAAGCTCAAAGCGTACGTTATGTCCGGTCTAGTAAATAACATGGCATACATGATGGAACCGATAGTAGAGGCATATGGAACCTTTTTCATATCCTCTTTCTCTTTTTCCGACTTGGGACACTGATGACTATTCAGTATGGCTCCGCTTGCCATTAGCAAGAGACCCTTCTTGGAATCTTGCATCGAAAAGCGCCGAATGACCTTATCGATATACTTACTTTGACTAAGTCTAAGTAGCCGCTTAGATCTATCTCTATAAATCTTTATTCCTAGAATGTAAGCAGCTTCTCCAATACCCTTCATTGAGAAACATTTGCCAAGCCAAGATTTAATGCCCTGCAGCATCGGAATATCATTTCCAATGAGAAGTATGTCATCTACATACAGGATTAGAAAGGTGACAGAACTCCCACTTGCATTCTTGTAAACACACAACTCATCTTCGTTTTTAATAAAACCAAACTGTTTGATTTTTTGATCAAAATGAAGATTCCAACTTCAAGATGCTTGTTTCAATCCATAAATGGATTTATTCAACTTGCAAAGTTTCTCAGGGTTTTTAGGATCTACAAAACCTTCAGGCTGCTCCACATATACATCTTATGTAAGGTGTCCATTTAGGAACATGGTTTTGACATCCATTTGCCATATCTCGTAGTCATAATACGCGGCTATGGCAAGTAGAATCCTAATAGAATTAAGCATGGCTACTGGCGAGAAGGTTTCCTCATAATCTACTCCTTGAGTCTGAGTAAAACCTTTAGCAACCAACCAAGCCTTATAGGTTTGCACGTTTCCATCCATGTCTGTTTTCAACTTGAAAACCCATTTACTTCCTACAGTCCAACATTCGGGAGGGAGTTCAACCAAATCCCAAACATGGTTGTCATACATGGATTGTATCTCGACGCCCATGGCTTTGAGCCATTTTTCAGATTCGTTACCTGAAGTCGCAGCTTTGAAGGTTGAGGGCTCTTCTTGATCAATTATCAAGACGTACCTATCAGGTGAATACCTATTAGGTTCATGACGATCCCTCGTACTTCTGTGGACGCCTAGTGTTACATCAGATTCCTGGATCCTCTCAAGTTCAGGTTCAACAATATTTTGTTGAGAGACAAATTCGACTATTGGTTGATCAATTTGTGGTTCTCGAATTTCCTCAAGATCCACGAGATTGTCTCAAATTTCTCGCACCATAAGCTCATCCTCTAGGAATGTTCCTCGACGCTTAGTGAAAACTCTATTTTCAGCAGGATTACAGAAATAATAACCAACCGGATATGCATATCCAATGAAAACAACTTTTTCACCGCGAGGATCAAGTTTGTCCGAAGACTCACTGGTAACATAAGCGTTACATTCCCATATGCGAAGGTAAGAGACTTTAGGTCGTTTACCATGCCACATCTCATATGGTGTCTTTTCTACCTTTTTAGTAGGAGCAATATTCATAAGATGTGTAGCAGTTTCAAGAGCATAACTCCAAAAGTAGTGTGGTAAGTTTGTACGACACATCATTGATCGAACCATATCTAAGAAGGTTTGATTTCTCCTCTCAGACACACCATTAAGTTGTGGTGTTCCGGGTGGAGTTAGTTGGGATATAATCCCACACTTCTTGAGTTGTTCATCAAACTCTAGATTAATGTATTCACCACCTCTATCAGATCGAAGTGACTTAATCGTTTTCCCTAGTTGATTTTGTACTTCATTTTGGAATTCTTTGAACTTTTCAAAGGATTCATGTTTAAACTTCATAAGATAAACGTATCCATATCTACTATAATCATCAGTAAATGTAACGAAGTATCTTTCCCCATTACTTGACATAGTCCTGAATGGACCACATACTTCAGTATGTATGGGTCCTAATTGGTCTTTGGCCCTTTCACTAGATTCGGTAAAAGGGGCCTTAGTCATCTTGCCACTTAGACAACATTCGCATAAATTATAAATCTCTTGACCCGTGGATTCTAGAATCACAGCGGTCTGGAGCTCCTCATACGACGGGAAAATATGTTATTTTTAATATTTGTTTGAAATCTATTAAGAAATGTTAATATGGAATTAATATCTTTATTTTGGCAACATTTGCAATCTTTTTTTCACACACAAGAACTCTTATTGTGCAATCGTATATTTGTTAACCAAACGTTTTTAATGATGAAACGTTGATTTAGGATTTATTGCTTCATATTTTTTTAAGCAGCGAAGGATTTTATTAAACTGACTTAGCGAGGTATTGGTTCATTCCATGATACATGTATACTCCAAACTATATATATTTTTTATATTTGTTAACTAGCTGTAAAACTCAAAAGCGACAATTTTACAAAATTCTATCTCTTCCATTAAAGTCATACCCTCATAATATTTCAAAAGGAACAAAACCGAGCATTTAAAGAAGAAATCATCAATATTTTAAAAACTGGTTTCCCTTGGGCTGTCATCATGCGGGCCCAACAGACAAGGCCCAAAGGTAGTTTAACTTGCCCATTAAGGTTTCCCTTATATGAAAATGAGCGGGAAACAAGGGAACAGAGAACACAGACAACATTTAATGCATGACATGAAAAGGATAGATGGTTGGCAGTGTACTTCTTCGCCGGAAACATTATATGAGAGGGAAATCTTATCGTTAGGGGTCAGACACGTGTCTGAGCCCCCCGAAGACTAACAGAACCCGTTGGATCACCTCGTTAATATCCCACATGTGAGATAAGGTCTCTCAATTATATAAGGAAAGGAAGAGATGAGTCAAGAGGCAGATTCAAGGTATAACACTAATTACTCTCTCATTTATTCCGACCAATATTACTCACATTCATTACATACACATTAATTAGATTCACACCATAGCGAAATATTCTGGTGATCATACTCATCGGAATAAACTTCTCATACCCTCCGGCAAGTTTACTTATCCTCACGTTGGAGCTTGGTCACGGATCCCCCTCCCGGGGCCCTCCGTGACGAGGCTAACGGTTTATTCTTTTGTAGCAACGAAGGCTGGGATATTCCAATGTCAGCAAAGACCCTTTGAACGTCATCAGGGATTTGGGTATTCGACATTGGCGCCATCCGTGGGACCATACAGTCTAGCTGGTATTCTCACTTCGAAACTCCGACGTTGAGATAACCCATTTCACAAGAAGCAACATGGCAACACCACCCAGCTCACGTACCATCCAGACGGTGCAGAACGATCATGATAAGGTCACAGTGGAAGACATAACTCACGAGGAAGAGAACGAAAATCAGGTAGAAATTCTGGAAAAAGGAGGAAGCCATTACCCCAGATTTTGTTGCCATGCACAGAGAGAAGTTAAAAAAGCATCTTGAGGATCTAAAAAGACAAGAGAAACTTGACAGCCTCAGGGCTAGACTATCCTTCGACACACCTTCCAACCAGAAAGGGGTGGATCCACTAAACAAAAGCGGTGGCAATGACCCATTGGAAACCTTCATGACAGCCCTCGGACAGATGTCCTCGGAGGAGAGAGAGGATCTCATCACAGGGAAGAAACTGAAAGGAAAAGAAAAGGAAAAGGAAAATCAAAGTGATGATAGCCTGGATCAGCCTTACCTCCCTCGGGACTTGGCTGAAATTTCAAAGTTCACCAGGAGGATCGCTGAAGCACCCATGCCCCCTAAGACGAAGCTACCTCCGAACTTCGACAGGTACGACGGGACAAGAGATCCTGAGGACCATCTCCATGCTTTCAAAGGTGCGGGATAGCTGGGACGATGGCCTATGCCAGTTTGGTGCCATATGTTTGTGCAAACTCTAACGGAGGGAGCCAGGCGCTGGTTTGACAGCCTTCCCCCCGGAGGAATTGACAGCTATGAAGAGTTAAGTGAGAAGTTCCTGAGAAACTTTGGCCAACAAAGAAAGGTGATCAAAAACCCAAACAAAATCATGCATATAAGGCAGAGGGACAATTAACGGATAGATCAATACATGGAGAGATTTGTCAAGGAAAGCATGAATATCAAGGATGTCCCGGAGGTCATGAAGATCAACAGTTTCATTAACGGGCTAAAGCACGCACAGCTATGCGAAAAGCTGGGGGAGGAATTCCCCCACTCATTTAGCAACCTCATGGACAGGGTTAGAGCCTTCGTCAGGGGCAAGGACACGGTCAGCAAAGCTAAGGAAATGGACACCCCACCCCGGAGGGTCAACCCAGCTACAAAACCTCCCGAAAAAGGTACACCTTACTCAAGAAAACCAGCTTTTGATAGAATGTTGCATGATAGAATGAGGCCCTCGTATTCCCCACATAGGTCTCGGGGGAGAGGCCCATCCCCCTACTCTGACAGCTTCACCCCTCTCACCAAAACCCCAAGTGAAATACTGACCACTGAGAGGGTGAAGAGTTCCTTCCCAAGACCACCACCCAAAAAACCAAGGCCAAAGGCACAACCGAACGAATACTGTGACTTCCAAAGGGGATTCGGCCATAAAACTGATGATTGTATGTATCTAAAGAGGGAAATAGAGGCCGCGGTAAAAACGGGTAAACTGGCTCACTTGGTCAAGGAAATAAAGGAAGGAGGAGGGGACCGCAAAGGGAAAGATGCGAGGGAACCTGGAAGGGCAGATGTAGACATGATTCGGAGGAGGGATGAATTTGATACCACCAGGAGTGTAAAGGCTAGAATTCTGGGCTCCCCGGACCGCATGAAAGCTCCCATCTTGATGCCACACCTGGAGGAGAACGAGGTGCAACGACTCCCCCTTAATATTTCAGCCATAATAGCCGGCCACAAGGTGGCCAGAATACATGTGGACGGGGGAAGCGGGGTAGAAGTGATATATGAGCACTGTTTTCTCAGATTTGACAGGGATTTAAGGGATAGGCTCGAGGAGGACTCTATCCCCTTAGTGGGTTTCAACAACAGTGTGTCACACCCCTTGGGAAAGATCAGATTCCCATTTACAGTCGGGGTAGGAGATCGTGTCCGAATTATAAATCTAACCTTCACAGTTGTCCGAGCACCCTCAAGGTACAATGCAATCCTAGGCAGGCTTGGGATTGGTGATTTGCAAGCACAGGCATCAACCCCACATGGAGCTTTAGTGTTCCAGACGCCAAAAGGCTTGGCTTGGGTAAAATCTTCATACGAGGTAGTATCTTCTGTCTCTGAGGGAGAAACATCTGAGAAGCCCCAGAAAAACGGGGTAGAAGAATGGGTCCTTTGTGACAGATTCCCGGAGCAAACGGTTAAGGTGGGAAGTCACCTGAGCGACAAGTGCAAGAATGCCCTAAAGGAACTGCTCCTCCTCAATATAGACGTGTTCGCATTTCAGCACGGGGACATGACAGGAATCCCAAGGAGTCTAACCGAACATCGACTCAACACATACACCTGGGCAAGACCAGTCAAGCAGAAGAAACGGAGCATGGGTCCCAGCAAGAGGAGGGCCGCCTGTGAAGAAACCAGGAAGCTGCTCAGAGCCGGAATAGTAAGAGAAGTGAAGTACCCATCCTGGGTCGTTAACCCAGTCATGGTCAAAAAGAAAGACGGGGGGTGGAGGATGTGTATTGACTTTCAAGATCTGAACAAAGCATGCCCCAAGGATTGCTACCCCCTCCCAGAGATAGACGTCCAAGTGGACTCCTTATCTTAGTATCCCCTAAAGTGCTTCTTGGATGCTTACAAAAGATATCATCAAATACAGATGTCGATGAAAGACAAAGAAAAGACCGCCTTCATCACAGACGAGGGGACATTTTGCTACACCAAAATGCCTTTCGGGCTCAAAAATGCTGGAGCCACCTACCAAAGGTTCATGAATACCCTTTTCAGAGAGCAGCGGGGACGAAACCTGGAAGTGTATGTCGATGACATTGTTATAAAAAGCCTAACCGAGATGGCCATGATAGATGATATAGCTGAAACTATTCAAACTATACAAGATGTGAATATGAAGCTAAACCCTGGGAAGTGCTGCTTCGGGGTAGAGAAGGGAAATTCCTAGGAGTAGTGGTTACTAAGGGTGGAATCAAAGCTAATCCAGAAAAAACTCAAGCTGTAGCCGAAATGCGATCCCCCAAGTCGCTAAAGGACATCCAGCAGCTGAATGGGAGGCTAATCGCCTTGAACTGCTTCCTATCAAAGGTAGCCGACAGGACCCTTCCCTTCATGAAGGTACTGAAGGAGTGCCTCCAGACGGACATGTTTAAGTGGACCTCGGAGGCGGAGGCTGCTTTTTAAGAAATGAAAGATTACATCTGCAAGCTCCCAACCTTAGCCACTCTAGTACCTAGGGAGGATCTTCTCTTGTATCTATCTGGCTCAAAAACAACCATAAGTGCGGTTATGATGGTAGAACGGGAGGGAAAGCAGATACCGATATATTTCATCAGCAGGACCCTCAAGGGTCTCGAAGAACGCAATATACCCCTGGAGAAATTGGCTCTAGCTCTTATCTTTGCATCTCGGAGACTTAGAAGATACATCCAAGGACATACGGTCACCCTAATGACAGACCAACCCCTCCAAAAAGTGCTAAGGAGGCCGGAGTTATCGGGTTGGCTGGCTAAATGGGCAGTAGAATTGGGAGAACATTCCTTAGAATTCAAAGCTAGAATAGCTATGAAGGGGCAAATACTGGCTGACTTCTTAGCGGAGGTCCCTGAGGATGAGGAGAAAGAGCTCTTAAAATGGGAGGCCCTGGAGAGGGAAGAGAAAGAAAGGGAAGACGAGGCAGTATGGAAACTACTCATGGACGGGGCCTCCAGCGAAGAAGGTAGCGGGCAAAATGGGAGGCCCTGGAGAGGGAAGAGAAAGAAAGGGAAGACGAGGCAGTATGGAAACTACTCATGGACGGGGCCTCCAGCGAAGAAGGTAGCGGGCAGGCATAACGCTGATCAGCCCCGAGGGAGTTGAACTAACCTACGCCATCAGGCTAGACTTTGAGAACACCAATAACACTGCAGAATATGAGGCTCTTTTCGCAGGAATGAGACTAGCCAAAAAGATGAAGGCAAAACATGTGGAAGCCAGTACAGACTCGCAGTTAGTGGTCAAGCAATACCAGGGGGAATATGAGGCTAAAGACAGCACAATGGCTCGATACGTGGCAAAGGTAAAAGAAATAGCTAAGGCTTTCAAGACCTTTAAGCTGGAATATATCCCCCGCGGGAGAAACAGGAAATCCCTCAGCAAGCTGTTGTGACATCTGTGCTTGTAATCATTGTAAACAGTTCAGTTATCAATGAAACAAAGTTATTTAATCCCAATGTTTGTTTATTTATGTTTAACGTTTTTCATGTTTTGGTTTTTATTCAATTTCAAACTCTATATCGCTTTCTGGAGAGTTATATGCAAACTGGTGCGTAAACGTAATCAGTTTAACGCAACAAATGCTCCGGAACATCAACATATGCTTAACATACCTTAAATAACCTTTACATGACTTAGAAATAAGTTTTGAAGGCTTTGGTATGGCAACATCAAGTCTATTCGCTTATAGGGACTAAATTCGACAAACTGCGAAAGTATGCCGATTTAAACTGTAACGGACATTCCGGAATATGACCATAAGTTAAAAACACCCTAAATACCCTTTACATAGCTTAGAAATAGGCTTTGAGGTGTTCGGTGTGCTAAAATAAACTTTATGCTCAATCAGGGACTAAAAGCGTCAAAAAGTGCATAAGTTTGCATTTTCGCGCATAACTTACGTTCTGAATACATCTGGACATCCAAAAATTTATGTAAGCATTAAAATATTTTATTTTAGTGTTTGTCATAAGAAAAATCCATTCATCGTGCAATTTGGATCGTTTTTCGCGTTCGTGCGCATTTCGGCGTAATTAAGCACATAACGCGTTCGTACGACCAAACGAACCGACATCCGGCATATTTTTGAGCATGTTTCATGTCCACAATGTTTTGGCATCATTTTAGGGCCTTAAGGTTGGCTTAATGGGCCTTAGAAGTGTCGGAATGAGCTTAAAACACCTACAGGGACTGAAACTATAATTGCAGAAACTTGTTGCTGAACTGTAACTCCCAGGCGGCCCGCGTAGCCCCTATCTGTTCCTTACGCGGCCCGCGAGGATCTATCAGATCTGCACAGATTTGATTTTCTGCTGTTTCTAGCTGTTCCAGCTATTTCCCACTCTTGCACATGCTATTTTACAAACTATGGGCCATTTATGAGTGCCCATGGTTTTACAAAACCATGGGTGCACATGTACGGACAAGATCGAAGCACGTTTCTCGACGAACGATCTTAACAGTTGTGCCAAGTCTATAAATACCCACCTTTCATTTGTGCAAAACCCACATTTGATCTGATTTCTGCTCTCTAAGTTGAAGTATATGCTTCATACCTGAGAGTAAATCGGATCAAAGCTTGCGGGGACCCTTTATAAGTATTCCTTCATTCTTTTTATGCGTTTTTAGCGTTAAAGTCAAACTTTGTTTGACTTTCTGCATTGACCAGTTTATGGTCAATGCGAAGATCGTTTGAACTTCATAACGTGAGCGTAATCACGATGGTTATAGTCCCTAGTGACTATACCTACTGATTACCACGTTATCTAGGCTCAGTGACGAGTCGTAGTTTCGGCCAAAATGCGTATTCTTGCGTATTTATGTAACCAAACTACTTTTCGGTATCAACACCATTTGTTTTGATACCAAACCTGTTTTCTAACCTCGTTAAACATGTTTTAACATGTTTAGCTCGTCACTTTTAGATTTGTGCTTATGTAGGGTCGTAAGGTAAGCGATCTAATCATTCGCTTATACTTCGAACCCGACCAATTTGGTCGATCATTAGGATCCGACCAAACACATTAGGTGACCATAGTTGTATAGGGAATAACCTTCCGAGGTTATACCTTATGGTCACAACGTTTAAGTAGTTGTATGATAGGTAGTTCATATGCCTTAGGTAAATTACCAAAATGCCCTTTTTACACCAAAATTCAATTTAATCCTACGTAACTTAATTTTTGACATCTAAGCCGATTTAGCAACTATATTAGACATGTTAAGACATATTTCACTTATCATAGGACTAGTTAGGCAGTCCGAACGCGTTTTACACGAACGACGCGTTAAAGTAGCATAAGCTACCTAAACGGGTCGTAATGGGTCAAAAGCACTTAGGATAAGTTTCATTTTAGTATGTAGGCTTTGTTAAACCATATTGCATGAGTTCTTACACTCATTTGGTTTACGAACCCTCATACTACCCGATCCTCCGAATAGGTTCATTTATTTACGTAGCTTCCTATATTAGGTGCCGTTTGATTCCGCGATCTTCTAGCTTTGCTTGGTGGTTATCCTAGGACTTCTAAGCAATCTCAAGTGAGTACATAGACCCCTCTTTGACTGTTTTTCAAACGTTTTGGGGTGAAACACATGTGCCTACTTGTTACTTTTGTGTTTTCCATGTTTTCTTAACATATGCTTATTATGTTCATTAGTACACATATAGTACATGATTTCATATTTGTTTTGCTATGTATGTTTACTTAGCATGCTAGCACATTGATTTACATTAGTTCTTCTTTTGCTATGTGTGTTTACTTGGCATGCTAGCACATTGATTTACATTACATTACATTTTATGCTATGTATGTTTACTTGGCATACTTAGTACATTGTTTTACATGACTTTTCTGCTTTGTATGTTAACTTAGCATACTTAGTACATTGTTTTCATATAACATGTTTACATTTGGTATGACATTTGGTTTGTACAAACGGGACTTAAATACGTTCATTCACATTAGCTACGCCGCTCGGTAGTAAGTAGTGGTACCATAGGACTTGACAAATCCCGTTCCTGACATCCTAGGTCTGTTTGGATGTAAGGAATGACTGAATCCAAAAACATTTCTTTTGATAACCTTTGCTCTAAGGTTATCCTACTGTCTCAAGGCTTGAATGTATAGCGTTTAACTTACCACATAAGTGTTTGTATCAGTAAAACATGCATTTACTTTGCAAAACATAACTTTTGATATATTCAAAATTCTTTGTTTTGTACATTTTTACTTTTGGTTTAGGTAATCACATATTACTTAACATACATAACATTTGTTACATACTACATGATTACATTTTGACTTTTAACATTTGACATGGTTTATACAAGAACATTTGACAATTGGTTTAAACATGAACTTTATACATTGGTGGTTTGTTTAAGTGCTTTAAGTAACGATGCATCGATTATTTTACCAAGTGGATAGAGGTAAGGCCCTTGGCAAAGATAACCGGGGAGCAGATGAGACGGTTTGTGCTAGACAACATCATTTGCAGATACGGGGTACCTAAAGAACTGGTGAGTGATAACGGCGTCCAATTTGCTGGAAAGCCCTTCAGGCCATGGTGCGAGCAGATACACATACACCAAGTGTTTACCTCCGTCACCCACGCCCAGAGCAATGGGCTAGTGGAAAGAGCAAATCAAAGCGTTATCAAGGGAATGAAAGGGAGACTCGGAAGGAAACAAAAAGGATGGCTGGAGGAATGCCATTTGTGCTATGGGCATACAGGACCACCCCTAAGGACTGCAACGGGGAAACCCCCTTCAGCTTAACTTATGGGACGGAGGCTGTCATCCTGGCTAAAATAGGGTCCCCAACTGCCAGAATGAAGCTTAGGGAGGCCGAAAACGAACAAGACCTCCGGATGAACCTGAACTTGCTTGAAGAGAGAAGAGTCATGGTAGCAGTCAGGGAAGCTAAGTACAAAAAGCAGCTTGAAAGCTATTACAATGCCAAAATGAAAAAGCTTAACCTCGTCCCGGGGGATTTGGTCTTAAGAGCAAACGAGGCCAGCCTGCAGGAGAACACCGGAAAACTAGGGCCCAATTGGGAAGGACCTTACCGGGTTACATGGGCAAACGGCAAAGGAAGTTGCAAGCTGGAAACACTTCAAGGCAAGGAAGTTCCCAGAACATGGAACCTCATCTAGCTCAGGAAGTACCACATGTGAAGCATAAAAAGATCTTTTACGAAAAACGGCCAGGGAGCCACTTTTGTAATGATTAACTGCTAGTCAGGGGCTTACCCCCAAGAAAAAACCTTTTGTAAAAACTTGTACTGGGGAAACTTGGTCCCCAAGAAATGAATGACAAACGGACAACTCACTTGTCCCCTTTTGGCAAAATAACAGGTGTTATACCGAGGCATACGTGCCCAAATGTAACACCCCAATCGCGTAATATAACAACACGCGGCGGAAATATCAGGGAGTCACGTTACAAATTGCTCACAACTACTGGTACTAAATTGTATCATTATCATTAACATTGTTTTACAAACAAAGAATACATGTAATTGTTCTTTTGTTTTAGAAGTCTAAGGCCCGTATGCAGTCCTATGCGTTGCATGCTTGAACAGTCGAAAATCCTGAAACATATGCGAAAACAGTCAGCATAAAAATGTCGGCGAATACATAGGTTTTATTGGCCAAATAAATGGCAAAAACATTTGGTATTATAATCTTAATTGTGAAAACTTGTGACAAAAATAGGTTTGTATATGGCATTATGATATTTACTAAGTAAATTTTATGTTTTATATTGAAATCCCGATTAAACTATCATAAAAACTTGAGAATGTGTTATTAGGAATCCAATCAAGAATTAATAATAACTGTTGTGAAATAAATCAAAACATATATAAGTATTACTTAAATCAAATCAATGAATCATGATAATACTTCAGATATCTTTCTAGGAATCTAACACATAAAAATATGGGAGATTCTACAAAGATTTTGATAACGAACATTGAAACAATTGTACACAAAATCCTAAAGTGATCCAGATAACGTTACAAGAATAATAAAGTAAGAACACTTATATATAGGAAGTACCAGCGGCGTATCCACCATGTTCTTATTTTATTATACCTGTTTCGTTATTTAAATCACAACTACCACATAACACATAAACCAACCAACTTGTACCAACTTATAAACACGCATTAAAGCACACAATGAGTCCAATCAAGGACTTCAATATCAGTACTTTAAACATCCCATATAAGTCTAACTATGAAGATAGATAGATACTACAGGGATCCTGGGTTCTTATCATATTGAATTATCTAACATGCATTAAAGTACACAATGAATCCAAACAAGGACTTCAATATTAGTACTTTAAACATCCCATATAAGTCTAACTATGAAGATAGATAGATACTACAGGGATCCTAGGTTCTTATCATATTGAATTATCTAACATGCATTAAAGTACACAATGGATCCAAACATGGATTCCAATATTAGTACTCTAAACATCCCATATAAGTCTAACTATGAAGATAGATAGATACAACAGGGATCCTGGGTTCATATCATATTGAATTATTGAATTGAAACCAAACTAAATCCTAATGGTGATTCGGGATAACGCCACTAAAGGTAATATAATAAGCACACTTATATATAGGAAGTACCAGCGGCGTATCCACCATGTGCTTATTGTATTATCTAGTTTCATTATCTAAATCACCAATAAACTACACAAAAACCAACCATTGAGTCTCCAAAGTACTTCTTAAAAATCTCACTATGAAGATAGGAAGATCTAAGTCTGTACTTCAAATATCCTACATGAATCTAACTATGAAGATAGGTAGATCACTTAAGGATAAAACATAACGTTTGCATAATCGGAATAATACACATAAAAGCACTTAGTGAACACATGTATGCCATACATTTTGAAATCAAATCGATTGCACATATGAATCACCCTAAAACATTTGAAAACAGTAAAAGAGGGGAACTATGTACTCGCCTAGGGTTGCGTATAGTCCCGGTTCAAAAGGTATAACAAAGGTCAAAAGACCAAGAGTTCAAGTGTTGAAGCGATTCCTAGGGTAACAGACACTATGTTAGGGAATTGACACCTAAATCGGAAGATCGGGTAGAATGAGGTCTTGTAAACCAAATGAGTGTTGGAACTCAAGTGATATGGTTTAACAAAGCCTACATTCTAAAACGAAACCTATCCTAAGTGCTTACGACCCATTACGATCCGTTAAGGTAGCTTACGCCACTTTAACGCATCGTTCGCGCAAACGCTCGTTCGAGATGCCTAACTAGTCCTATGACAAGTATTATATGCCTTAACATATCTAATTATGTTATATAATCAGTTTAGATGTCAAAATATGTGTTACATATGCTTAAAATGAAATTATGCGAAAAAGGGTATTTTGGTCATTTTCTAAGGCATATAAACTACCTATCATACAACTAACTAAACGAAGTGACCATAAGGTATAACCTTGGAAGGTTATTCCCTATACAACTATGGTCACATTATATGTTTGGTCGGATCCTAATGATCGATCAAACGGGTCGTGTTCGAAAGTCTAAGCGGTTGTTTAGACCGCTTGAATTACGACTCTATATAAGCACTAAACCTAAAGTGACGAGCTAAACATGTTAGAACATGTTTAACAAAGTTTGAATACAGGTTTGATATCAAAATAAACGGTTTTGATACCTAAAAGTAGTTTGGTTACAAAATACGCAAGAATACGCATTTTGGCCGAAACTACGACTCGTCACTATGCCTAGATAACGTGGTAATCAGTAGGTATAGTCACTAGGGACTATAACCATCGTGATTACGCTCACGTTATGAAGTTCAAACGAACTTCGTGTTGACCATAAACTGGTCAATGCAGAAAGTCAAACAAAGTTTGACTTTCACGCTAAAAACGCATAAAAGAACGAAAGAGGACTTACAAAAGGTCCAAGAAATGGTGGATCTTGACTTAAATATCCAGGTATGAAGCATAGAGCTTCAACTTAGGATATAAAATCAGATCTTGGTGTGAAATGAAATGAAAATGGGTGGGGGTATTTATAGGAAAACAAGAACTGTTAGGATCGTTCCTCGTAAACCGTGCCTTGATCTAGACCTTACATGTGGGCACATGGTTTTCAAAACCATGGGAATACTTAAAACCATCAAATGGTATTGCAAAACAAGGATCACAACCATCCATGTGTGGCACATTGTTTTGAAATACCATGGATGCCTCAAAAATGGACCAAGTTCAACGTATCTGCCAGAAATTTCAAAAATGGTCCCTGCACTTGTAAAACTTGATTTTTTGGCACTTTTAAACCCCGTTAACCTCATTTCAAGGCTCTAAAATGATGTTAAAGTATAGGGAACTTAAAATATGCTCAAAGACATCACGGATGTCGGTTCGTTTGGCCGTACGGTTGCGTTATTCGGTTAATTACGACGGAAGTCGTAACGAACGCAAAAACGATCCAAATTACGCGACGAATGGAATTTTATCATGCCAATCACTAAAATAAAATATTTTAATGATTACATACATTTTTGGAAGTCCGGATATATTCAGAACGTAAGATACGCGTGAAAATGCAAACTTATGCACTTTTTGATGCTTTTTGTCCCTATTGATCAAATAAGTTTATTTTTGTGCACTAAACACCTCAAAGCCTATTTCTAAGCTATGTAAAGGATATTTAGGGCATGTTTAACTTATGATCAAGTTCCGGAATGTGCGATACTATGTGAATCAGCAGACTTTCGCAGTTTGACGCAAATAGTCCCTGAGTGTGCATAAACTTGTTTTTGACACACCAAAGCTTTCAAAACTTATTTCTAAGTTACAAAAGTTATTTAAGGTATGTTAAGCCTATGTCACTGTTCCGGAGTGTTTGGCGCATTAAACTGGGTAGTTTACGTATCAGTTCGCGTTTAACTTTCCAGAAAGCGATTTAATGTTTGAAAATGAACTAGAATCAAAATGTGAAATTGTAAAACCAAAATAAACAAATTTTTGAGACCAAAACACATTGTTTCTTTGATAAATGATAGTGTCCTACATTGTGTGTGTTTACGGAGCACAGGTGTCACAGTCTCCCCTACTTCAGAAAATTTCATCCCGAAATTTATTTGAAGGAGACCGTGGAGTGGAATTGAAACAACTGATGGATAAGCAGCTTGCTAGATCACAAAGATGCGGAGCATCATTTGGAAATTTTAAGGAATTCAAATTATGATTTGGGGTATTCAAAGCGTCTCAAGGTATTCACTCCTTTGAAACTTGTGACAGTCGACTAGTGTTCAAAAATCATTTAAGTAAGGCACTATAACGTCCGACGAGGTACATCCAATGCACCATGAGCATCTCATGCATAGGAGACGGGTCAACATACCTATGGCATCAAGATCGTCACCTTTAACACCATATCATACTCCCGGTCGGCTCGATTTGAGTTAATGAATGTACTTGCTTATATCTATTGGAAATAACCACTCAAATAACAAACAAACACATAATCACATAATGGTCCAAGATAACATAAAATCACCAAATGATTTCAGCAACGTTCTGAAGAATAACACAATAATAACACTTATATATAGAAAGTACCATCGGCGTATCCACCATGTTCTTATCGCATCATACTCCTCCCGTTACCTTAATCATTCTAGATTTTATGCCACCATACTTAACAAGGCTTACTATGATTCTCATGCGTCGAAACTCATAATTAAGTGTGCACCCATAATTACTTGTTTCGTCACATGGTCCATATAGCTCCTCTTGTTAAGCAAGGGTAAACAATTAATAAGGTCGAACTATCAACTAAACCAAATAAACATTGTCACAACATAACATCTGTCAAATTGAATTGTATTTCATACTAGCAATGATAACACTACATATTTTGCCTACGACAAATTTAGCAGTATGTATTTTATTCTAGTACAAATATATATGTTTCATATTAACCAAACAGGTAGAATGCAACATATACTAACTATACATTATCATCATAATATAAGCATATCGAGGAAAAATTATTTTCAAATCATGCGCTAGGTATGCTAAGTGAACATACAAGGTAGAAATGTAAAACAATGTGTCCATATGCTACATGAACATGTGTAACAGAAATGCAATGTAAAACAATGTACTAGGTATGCACTAAATGGACATACATAGCATAGGATGTAATGTAAAATAATGTACTAAGTATGCACTAAATGGACATACATAGCATGAGATGTAATGTAAAATAATGTACTAAGTATGCACTAAATGGACATACATAGCATGAAATGTAATGTAAAATAATGTACTAAGTATGCACTAAATGGACATACATAGCATGAAATGTAACGTAAAAATATGTACTGAGTATGTACTAATATCAACATATGAAGCAAATTGGATTTACAATCATGTGCTATACATATTAGATAAACAAATCATGTGTATAATGCTATGATCATAAAACAGTATTATCTTGTATTGATCGTGTTACCAAATTTGTATGAATGCACCAGAGTGCAATCACATGATACTAAATTATAAGATTTAGTTCCTAAAGAATGGAATCCTCAGAACAATCATGAAATTTGAATCACACATAGTGCAATCACATTAACATTTGAAATTGAAAATAGAATAACAGAGATAAAGATAAACTCCTTGAAATTTATATTGTCATTACAAACATTATTTAGAATATGTACATTGATCTTGAAAAAAAAAATAAACAGGAAAACTAGAGGTTCAAATGATCATAAGCACTTGATCATTAGCTTGAGCCTCATTGATGTTGAATGCTCATCCATTAGCATTGGTAAGCTTGGGGCAGTTTCGCTTGAAATGATTTAAGTCACCACAATTGAAACATGCTCTTGGGCGAGTCTGAGTAGGGGCTGCTTGATTCTGGATACGACAGGTCACAGCTAGATGTCCAAACAAACCACAAAGTGTACACTGGCGACAAGGGGAATTTGACGCATGATGATAATTGCAATAATTGCACCGAGGTTGCTTCCCACGATAAAATCCCTTAAAGGGTACTGAGTTCAGTGGAGTTGGTGCAGGAATTGCAAAATTCTTTGAAGCCTTGTGGTTCTTAGAACTTTTAGAAGATTCGGCCTTTGATTTTCTCGAATTCTTGTTAACTGATTCGGTGTCTTGTCTCTTGTCTCCTTGTCGAAATAACTTACCTTTTCTAACCTGCGAGTCAGTCAAGATAGCAGCTAATTCCTTAGCCGCCCTGAGCGTTGCAGGTTGGCTGCCAGTGACGATGTCTTGGACAGGGTCAGGTAAACCATCGATGTATTTCTCAATGGCCCGATCCAAAGGTGTGACCATAGTGGGGCAAAGTAGGCTTAATTGTTCAAATCGGTCAGTGTAGGCACGATTTTCCCCACTATCCTGTTTCAAATAATAGAACTCATTTTCCAGTGCCCTTATTTCACTTCGTGGGGAGAATTCCTTCTTCATAAGATCTTTAAATTCTTCCCACGTCAGTTCCATTACTACCTTGGCACCTCGGTCCCTCATAATACCATTCCACCAAGTGAGTGCTCTCCTTTGAAAGACACTCGAAGCAAAGTCTAATTTTCACTCATTGGGACACTGAACATGGCGGAATGTGCTTTCTATACTTTCAAACCATTGTAAGAGTGCGGTTGCTCCTTCAGACCCAGAAAATTTTAGCGGTTTGGCTGAATTAAAGGTCTTGAAATTACACTGGGCATTGTTGTTGTATATCTGGTGAATCTGGGTTACTACGCCTGGAAGCACTGCAACCATTTGCTGAGCGACAAGGGCTGCGATTTCTTCATTGGTTTGAGGTTGCGTATCTTGTCGAGGAGGCATTTTGTAAATACGGCTATAGAGAAAACCAAAAGTTAGAGTTATCCAATCATTATGATCTTGTAACATTATTGTTTTGAAACAAGAGTTGTCTTGAAAATAAACTTTTGTAATATTTTTGGATGAGAGAATACAAACCGGGTTAATGGTTTGTATTATAAAAGTCTTTACCTGTAAAAAAATATTTATTGCTTTTAAGACAAAAATGTTTTTAAATTAAAATTTTAAAATAAAGAAACCTTGTGTTGAATTTTGAAAATTCTCATCCAAATGGTAAAAATTTGAAGTTTTAAAAGACAAGGGTAGTATCTTAAAATAAAATAGGATCTCGTAGAGTCGTGAAATGAAATGAGATTCATTTCAACTGCATTGAATTAAACATATCACCGAAGGTAATATGATGAAATGGTATTGGGAAAACAAGGATACTTCGATTGTCATAAGAGCAAACACATTACCGAGGGTAACATGAATGAGTAAGGTTACAAAGGTCGCTTAGAAATTGATCGGTAGGGTCAAGATGGATAGGTTTTTATAATGCTTCACGAAGACATGCTTTAGCCTATAAGTGGACACTCACCCTAAGAGTTCCCAGGTAAGAGTGACTGGTCCGAAAATGCGAAGTTGTACGAACACTCTAGCCTTAGACAGAAAACTCGGGGTACAGGCATCCACCCTTCAAGATTGCTTGTGTTCACATTATTAAAACCCAAGATTTCGACGAAAAACGTTTGAAGAAAACATTCGAGAAATCCTTTGATACAAATCGTTTGAGATAAAACATGTTGTGAAATATTTTAACGAAAACATTTGAGAAAACATTTTGAAAAGAAAAATATTTTGATGAAAACATTTTGAGAAAAACATTTAAGAAAACAATTTGGAAAATATTTTAATGAAAATGTTTTGAGAAAACATTTTGAGGAATACCCCAAGGCATAAAGCCTAAGGTTCAGGATAAATCATCTAAGGTTAGATGATTCGTAAATCATAGAGCAGTTGTGGCACGAATAAGGATGAGGATTAGGAAAGAGCTCCTAAGTCTACTCATGTTTGGGTCCTAGGAAGGTTATAGACTAGGTTCAAGGCATGCTAATAACCTAATTCCCTATAACCAGTGCTCTGATACCAATCTGTAACACCCCAATCGCGTAATATAACAACACACGGCGGAAATATCGGGGAGTCACGTTACAAATTGCTCACAACTACTCGTACTAAATTGTATCATTATCATTAACATTGTTTTACAAACAAAGAATACATGTAATTGTTCTTTTGTTTTAGAAGTCTAAGGCCCGTATGCAGTCCTATGCGTTGCATGCTTGAACAGTCGAAAATCCTGAAACATATGCGAAAACAGTCAGCATAAAAATGCCGGCGAATACATAGGTTTTATTGGCCAAATAAATGGCAAAAACATTTGGTATTATAATCTTAATTATGAAAACTTGTGACAAAAATAGGTTTGTATATGGCATTATGATATTTACTAAGTAAATTTTATGTTTTATATTGAAATCCCGATTAAACTATCATAAAAACTTGAGAATGTGTTATTAGGAATCCAATCAAGGATTAATAATAACTGTTTTGACATAAATCAAAACATATATAAGTATTACTTAAATCAAATCAATGAATCATGATAATACTTCAGATATCTTTCTAAGAATCTAACACATAAAAATATGGGAGATTCTACAAAGATTTTGATAATGAACATTGAAACAATTGTACACAAAATCCTAAAGTGATCCAGATAACGTTACAAGAATAATAAAGTAAGAACACTTATATATAGGAAGCACCAGCGGCGTATTCACCATGTTCTTATTTTATTATACATGTTTCGTTATTTAAATCACAACTACCACATAACACATAAACCAACCAACTTGTACCAACTTGTAAACACGCATTAAAGCACACAATGAGTCCAATCAAGGACTTCAATATCAGTACTTTAAACATCCCATATAAGTCTAACTATGAAGATATATAGATACTACAGGGATCCTGGGTCCTTATCATATTGAATTATCTAACATGCATTAAAGTACACAATGGATCCAAACAAGGACTTCAATATCAGTACTTTAAACATCCCATATAAGTCTAACTATGAATATGGATAGATACTACAGGGATCCTGGGTTCTTATCATATTGAATTATCTAACATGCATTCAAGTACACAATGGATCCAAACATGGATTCCAATATTAGTACTCTAAACATCCCATATAAGTCTAACTACGAAGATATATAGATACTACAGGGATCCTGGGTTCATATCATATTGAATTATTGAATTGAAACCAAACTAAATCCTAATGGTGATTCGGGATAACGCCACGAAAGGTAATACAATAAGCACACTTATATAGAGGAAGTACCAGCGGCGTATCCACCATGTGCTTATTGTATTATCTAGTTTCGTTATCTAAATCACCAACAAACTACACAAAAACCAACCATTGAGTCTGCAAAGTACTTCTTAAAAATCACACTATGAAGATAGGAAGATCTAAGTCTGTACTTCAAATATCCTACATGAATCTAACTATGAAGATAGGTAGATCACTTAAGGATAAAACATAACGTTTGCATAATCGGAACAATACACATAAAAGCACTTAGTGAACACATGTATGCTATACATTTTGAAAATAAATCGATTGCACATATGAATCACCCCAAAACATTTGAAAATAGTAAAAGAGGGGAACTATGTACTCGCCTGGGGTTGCGTATAGTCCCGGTTCAGAAGGTATAACAAAGCTCAAAAGACCAAGAGTTCAAGTGTTGAAGCGATTCCTTGGGTAACAAACACTATGTTAATTGACACCTAAATCGGAAGATCGGGTAGAATGAGGTCTTGTAAACTAAATGAGTGTTAGAACTCAAGTGATATGGTTTAACAAAGCCTACATTCTAAAACGAAACCTATCCTAAGTGCTTACGACCCATTACGATCCGTTAAGGTAGCTTACGCCACTTTAACGCATCGTTCGCGCAAACACGCGTTCGAGATGCCTAACTAGTCCTATGACAAGTATTATATGCCTTAACATATCTAATTATGTTATATAATCAGTTTAGATGTCAAAATATGTGTTACATATGCTTAAAATGAAATTATGCGAAAAGGGTATTTTGGTCATTTCCTAAGGCATATAAACTACCTATCATACAACTAACTAAACGAAGTGACCATAAGGTATAACCTCGGAAGGTTATTCCCTATACAACTATGGTCACATTATATGTTTGGTCGGATCCTAATGATCGACCAAACGGGTCGTGTTCGAAAGTCTAAGTGGTTGTTTAGACCGCTTGACTTACGACTCTATATAAGCACTAAACCTAAAGTGACGAGTTAAACATGTTAAAACATGTTTAACAAAGTTTGAAAACAGGGTTGATATCAAAACAAACGGTTTTGATACCTAAAAGTAGTTTGGTTACAAAATACGCAAGAATACGCATTTTGGCCGAAACTACGACTCGTCACTATGCCTAGATAACGTGGTAATCAGTAGGTATAGTCACTAGGGACTGTAACTATCGTGATTACGCTCACGTTATGAAGTTCAAACGAACTTCGTGTTGACCATAAACTGGTCAATGCAGAAAGTCAAACAAAGTTTGACTTTCACGCTGAAAACGCATAAAAGAACGAAAGAGGACTTACAAAAGGTCCAAGAATGGAGGATCTTGATTTAAATATCCAGGTATGAAGCATAGAGCTTCAACTTAGGATATAAAATCAGATCTTGGTGTGAAATGAAATGAAAATGGGTGTGGGTATTTATAGGAAAACAAGAACCGTTAGGATCGTTCCTCGTAAACCGTGCCTTGATCTAGACCTTACATGTGGGCATATGGTTTTCAAAACCATGGGAATACTTAAAACCATCAAATGGTATTGCAAAACAAGGATCAAAACCATCCATGTGTGGCACATTGTTTTGAAATACCATGGGTGACTCAAAAATGGACCAAGTTCAATGTATCTGCCAGAAATTTCAAAAATGGTCCCTGCACTTGTAAAACTTGATTTTTCGGCACTTTTAAACCCCCTTAA